>NC_041360.1:323303-535803 GCF_900634415.1 Cottoperca gobio
GCCCCAGCAGACCACTCCATAGAAAATAGCTGATGCCACCACAGAGTCAAAGAAGGTCTTAAGGAGCCCCATGCACTCCAAAAGACCTCAGTCTTCTCAGCAGATAAAGCAGCTCTGTCCCTTCTTAAACAGAGCAGCAGAGTTATCTGACCAGTCCAGTTTACTGTTCAGGTGAACGCCCGGGTACTTGTAAAATTTTATAATCTCAATGTCCGTACCCAGGACGTTTACTGGTACTGGGGGAGAGTGATGACGCCTCCTGAAGTCCACCACCAGCTCCCTGGTCTTCCCTGCGTTGAGCTGGAGCTGGTTCCTCTGGCACCAGAGGGCACAGTCCTGTGTCAGCTCTCTGTACTCCTTGTCATCCCCATCAGAGATGATAACTGATCAAATCTATTGAAGAAAGTGTTCAAGTCATTCACCCACTTTAGGTCCCCCTTGGACTGAGAGTCTGGCTCTTTGTACCCAGAGATGGTTTTCAGGCCTCTCCTGACATTCCTCTGCTGCAGCTGCTCCTCCATCTTCTTCCTGTAGGTGTTCTTTCCCTCTCTGATCTTCCACCGTAGCTCCCTCTGAACAATCCTCAGCTCTTCCTTGTCACCTGATCTAAAGGCCCTCTTTTTGTCTTTGAGGAGAGCCTTTATCTCAGGTTGTGGTCTGATCTACCCAGGGGAGGGAGAGGTGATGAGCTGTGTACCTCCTTGGTGTTGGCTTACAGTAAGTCCAGTGTTGTATTGTCTCTGGTGGGGCATGTGACATTGTTTGCATATATACGTGACATACTTGTACATACTATTAAGTTTGTGTTAGGTAAAGTTATTATATTTAGGTATACAATAGATTATGGAATAGTCAGAACATTTAAAAACTGCAGAACTGCAATAAATCAGTGCTTTGATCTATGAAGTATTATAATTACAATCAAACACTGTCATTTTTTTATTTCACATGAATTCAGAGATTTCTTTTTGATGACACAGTCACAGATAGGAAGTTTGATTAAATACTGTTTGTAAAAGTACACCTGAGTCCATAGAAGTTTTCACATTGATGTTACTAGGTCATTTTTATGGCATTTATGTACCAGTTTTAAAATGCTACAGGTTTGTAGTAGTTGTTTCATTTCAGTTGTGTCATTTACATCAAAATCACACATGCTTAAATGAAAAACATGACATAGTTAGACCATAAACAATATTCATACAGTGATTTTTGGTTTAGTGATAGTGAATAGTGATAATTACAATAAACAAGTGTTGTAGTCATTCAGAACACTAGTATGCAAAAATGTTTTCTGTTCTGTGTCCCAGCTTGTCCAGATTTGGAAGACAGGCGTTTTGGATCATCGGTGGTGGACCGCACAGGACATCAGCAGACGGAGCAGGGAGGTGCTCCCTGATCATGTCATTGGTCACAAACCCTGAACCGTAGCTCCAATCTTGAGGACAAGACCAGACAAAGAAAGATCAATCTACAACTCCAGAGAAACTGATTTTTAACAACTTCCAGCTCAACATCTTGTCGTTTTTATAGTTTTGGAAACTAAATAAAATGCATAATTCTCCTAAAAGAGTTGACTTTTTGACACAGCTGTTTGCAGGCATAATGTTGTTTATAATTTGTGTTTTTCACCAGGGAAGGCTGTTTCTAAATACTAAATATTAAATTCTATGCTGTCATTTTAATATATCTTTCTTTCCTTTGAAAGGGAAGTTTGGGCTTCCTTACTGGAGCTGCTGCCCCCGCGACCCGACCACGGATAAGTGGTAGACGATGGATGGATGGCTGGATTTCTTTCCTTTGTGCCTCAGGGATGCCCAATGGTTAAGAGTGAACAGAACAAAAAAGAAGATCTATTCTTCTCAGATTAGGACTGTTAAGAAATCAGATTTTTTTTACTACATAATGATTGTGGCAAAACATTTTTTCACTATTACTATTTATTATTGTTATATAGAACATTTTGAAAAATAGCTATCAGTCATATTCATCTTTAGCTTTGTTTATTGTGCGATGAGTCTCTTTTTTGGCAAATTAATTACACTCAAAATAGGAGTGGAGAAAGAGTCTGCATCCTTAACTGAACAAAAGCGTACAAAAAGAACAATTACACTGATGGACAGTGAAATGTCAAACAAATGAACTGATAAACAAAAAATCCACAGGGCCTAACATCTGTCAGCACAATATGATCATATGTGTATTATTAACATGGTATCAAAGTGTCACGGTTATCGTCAATACCGGTATATTACACCCCTATCTCATAAGAGATGGGATATTCAAAGAAAGAATAAAATCAGTAATGAAAATGAGGAACTGCTTAGTTCTTTTCTCTCCAGGGGAAGATAAAGATTTCAGCTGGTGGTCAAAGAAGCCAGAAAACATGACAAGTTAGTGCTTTCATCTGCAGAAAGCACGTACACCTATTTAAACTAATAAGGACCGACATGTTTCTATTTTGTGTAGAAAGACTAAATAGAATATGAGCCTTCACAACAGAGATTATGTAACAATATTATGTCCATTAATTTCTGCCTGCTTTAAGGATTATGCAAAGGAAGACATGAGCGGTTTGCTAAGCTACTATAACACCTTGTAGGAACTATCTCCCTCCTCAGCCTGCAGAGATTTCCTACAGCTGAGGAGTCTTTGTTTGGTTTCCCGCTCTGGATATTCTGCAGAGAAACCAAAGGGCTTTGAGACTGATGTATTCACATTCGTATAGCCTTGCACTGCAGTATTACTCACATGTACTTTACATCCTTTACGATAACATGATATCATTAGAATTAGTCATGGAAAAAGATTCCACATTAGGGGAAGTTAGCATAACTGTGTAATGTTTTGATCCCCTTAAATATGATATTTCTATTTAGAGTCACATTTCTCTTTTAACCATGATTTTGTCTCCACTAACTCTTGATAAAAATATCTTCTCTTTAGCTGCTCAATGCTCCACTTTGTTCAGCTAGTTGCTAACTTGTCTGTCTGTTGTTTTGTGCAGAGCAGGTAGCGGTATCATTATATGCCTGCTGCTGGAAATGAATACGAGCAGAGGGACTAAACCATGAACGTAAAGTTGTGGGCCGTAAAACCAGAACAATTACTGAAACCTGCTAAAAGGTTCTTCACGCCTGAAGAGTAGAGTGTTGGATAATTCTCTGTGAGTTTACACTGAGCCCTGTCACTTTACACATTGCCACTAGATTAGCAGTATGAAATTATTGTTTAGTGCAGTTTTAAACATGCTTTATTTTTGCATTGTTCTAAAAATGACAGGGTCTGTTCGGAATCGAACCCGGGTCTCCTGCGTGGTAGGCAGACTCTCTACCACTGTGCTACCCAAGTGTGACAGGCTCAAATGCAGAGACAGACACAGGCTCGGAGTGGGTTAGAAAAGGAGTCTTTACTTTTAGAGCAAACAGATGGCAGGACAAAACTCAAAATACCTCCAGACAACTAACAGGTAAAATCTGGGCAAAAACAGGATCAACAGAGGATATACGAAAAGCAGGCAGTAAAAGGATCTTAAGAGCTAAAGAGCAAAAAGGCAGTCAACTTAGGAACTCGAGACAAGGGCACAAAAACGGACACTTCAAGAGACGGCTCAAAAACTCACAAACTTGGGCTCCGGCAACAATTCAAGACTCAGCAATGAACAGAAGAAACAGGCAGCTTATAAAGGCTAGCAAACAAGGAACAGGTGCAACCAATGAAACAATAAAGACAAGCACATGACACACAGAAATGAATGGTGGCGACCCCACATGGTCCAAAGAGGAACTGCAGTCCAAAAACCCTGACAAAAAACATGAAAGCATCTGTCTCATGTTAATGTATTGTAGTGCTAGTCACTAGTGGTCCCACTAGCAGCTAGTGGGACCACATTACATATCAATAATATGTTTAAAAACTCTGTAAGCGTTAGCTGTTTCTGCTTAAAGAAGAAGTCCTGTTCTGGATGTTAAACTGTAGGGTGTACATTTTAAACACATTGCAGCTTATATTGAGTAGGGGCCCACCAAGCTCCCTGTTGTTAGGTCCAATGTTGAAGAAATGCTGCCTTACCGTGCGGAGGTTTGTCCAGTGTGAACCAGACCTTAACTTTATCGAACTGGTTCTTCTTCACCTCCTCCAGCTCCTCACACAGAAGGATATCTTTCTCAGTCTGAGAGAGGGAAAATGAAATAATGTAGTTCTCCAAAGTATTTTAAATTCATGAACAGTCATAGTTTTTAACAATGAGACACAAGGAACGATTTCCCATAACAATATACGACACAGCTGACCTGGTTGGCAAATATGAAGCAGCACTTGGTGTTGTCATTGGGGTCTGCTGTGATGCTGCGGATTAACTGCAGCATAGGGGTGATGCCTGGGATGGTAAATACATAGAAATTAGTCTCAGAGAATGGATTGTTTCTACCTGCCGGTATTTTGGGGAGGTGCAATGTTAACCTTTCTAATTTTGCAATAAAACAATATTGTCCTGAAAGATAAAATACATCATAGTTTTGGATGTATTAAATTTGTTATAAGAGAGAATAGCCACAAATCACTTAATTTCTCCCTCAAAAGAAGAATATTCCCCTCTAGTGATTTCAGCCTGCTGAGCCTCTGTGATGTTCTTCAGGATAAAGTAAATGTAGTCATGTACATTAGAATGACTGAGAGTTTACAGAAATGTAAATCAACCTGTTCCCCCAGCGATCATTCCAACTTGTTTAAACTTCCGAACTTTAGGCTCTGACTTCTTGTCTGGTCGGATGGAAAAGTGACCTGACAGGAGAGAGGGGGGCTCAGCTTCAGTATGTGTATGTATGTATACACATGTGTGTATGTGTATGTATGTAACAGTCATATATTGTACCACACTGACATCTGCTGGTGTCTGCAGCTCAACATACATAGTGTTTTCATTGTTCTGTCTTTATCTTTCTTTCGTTTCTTTCCTCACATGCACACACACCATACCGTTTCCCTTATACAGGAGCAGTCCATTGGGTCCTCAGAAGTCAACGCTGTCTCCAATAGACATGTTGTCCAGGTACTGAGACATCTTCCCTCCCTCCGGGAACGAGGAATGGTTGTTCTTGTAGTACACCTAGTGTTACAAAAAGAACACAACAATTTGTTTTAGGCGTATCATAGCCTCTACAGGGCATTACAATCCCCTTTTAGCATTGTTAGGATAGCTAATAGTTTGTCCTGGTAACAAGACAAAAGTAAGGGACCTGATTTAAACCTGGATTAATAAATGATTTGATAAATATTACGTTGGCTTCTTATCACCTTATACAGTTGATATGGCTAACGTGTTAGCAAACAGTAGGTTATTTACACATACAGTAGTGCAGACAGAGTCATTCCTATGTTCCCAGTCCCTATACATTACAGGGATATATATATATACACATACACAGCACATAATGGCAAAATAATCTTTGACATGGGTTATTGTGGGAACCCGTTAAAGGGAACATAGAATAGGAAACATGGGACCTGTGAAAATAAATCCCTGACAAAATAAAATCTTTTGAAAACTCTCGTATTGTGCTAGAAAGGCTTTTGCGTTTGAGGGTCAAATTTCACCTCTTTTTTAAAATTCATCACAAAACACTCAAAAAACAATCATTTTTAACCGAATATAGTGTTTTACCTCATAACTAACATGTTACCCATTCATAACCACAAAAGCTACATTTACTTTATTTAATTTTGTGGTGTAAAGACCACATTTACCTTGCTGTTGAAAATCTCATCAAACCCAATCAAATCTGACCCACAGAGAACATCATGATTTATTTTTTAATAGTATGGCATGCAGCAATAAAACTTCCTGCATGGTGTTGTGGGTCAAACCCAACCCAAACAAGAGTTTAAGTTAAGTTTGAGCAAAATGTTATCCACAGAACCACAGACTCTTTAATATTCTCTGCTCTGTCAGATTTCTCCTTGAACACCAGAGATGCACATTATTTTTAGAGACCTTCAAAATCAAATAGGATAATGATAAACATTGCATTTGTTTTTATAAAGATGTTTTGAAGCCTTGTTCCAATGACAAAACTGAATATTTATGAATACTTGAAACGGGTTAAATTTGACCAATACACAACAGGACTCTGGGAGTATATATATGCTCCTGTGCAGACAAGCAGCAGCATTAGCATTCATTTGGCGTCATGTTTCTTAGCCAATGTCCAATATTCACTCTCCTGTTAGATCTGTTTCGGCCTCTTTAGCTGCTAAATGCTCCACTGTGTTCACCCATCACTGACTTTAAAGCTCTGGCTGCTACGCTTTTTATCCTCTTGTAGCAATACACCTGAATTGTCTTTTTATGTGTTAAATTCTTCAGGAATTCTTATAATGGACTGATAAAGAGCTGTAAAGCATCTGGTCCACAATTATGTAAAGCATCAGTACTTATACTTATTATAATCAGGACTTATTAGCACTAGTAAAGCCTTTAATTGCAACTTATAAACACTTTGAAAAGGGTTAATATAAAGTGGTAGTCCTATGGTGGACAGCTGATCCCTGCAACAACCCACACACAAACCTCTGCAGGTAGCCTATTGGCCTGCTGACCTATTTTATCGTGTGCCCTATATCAGTGTTGTTATTTACCTTGACCACAAGGTCCACATATCCCTGGTACTCATCACTGGACACTGGTGTGTAGGCTCTGACCACCAGACTGCTGTTTACCTTGGCTGACAGGTACACATGCTGACCTGGTGCAGACAGAGAGGAGGACACGCAGGGAGGATGGTTGAGGTGTTGGATTTGAGGGAATAGGAGGATGGAAAAAAAAAAATGAAGTATGAGGTCTGTCCTGTGATGGAAACCAGCTGTGTTTAACATATTTTAACTTGCCTTCCTCACATTTGCCAGTGTCATCATATGCTATATTTTGAAAGAGTGAGTTTATTGATCCATTTCCCGCCTTTTACCTGTATATCACCTAGTGTCCTTTGATGTGTTTGGCAGTTCAATCAATGATATCACACAGAATTACAAACGAAGCGAGAGAGGCTGTTTCAGTACCGACTGGCAGTCCAAGGATATGAGTTGGAGATGGAAGGCCAAATCGAAGTTTCTTTGTGTCATGGCTGATTTCCTGTACAAGGACACACACAGGTTAGAAAAAAAATACAATATCAAGAAATAGTACAATATCAACATAGCTTGCAAAATAAGGTGGTCTTTATACAGACATACAGTATATACAGTACATATATATATATATATATATATATATATATATATATATATATATATATATATATATACGGTAAATGGAGAGGTTTCAATCTTAATGACCCCTGTAGAGAAATATAATTATTGTAGTAGTAAATATTAGGCTAACAGCAAGCATGCAGAGTAAATTAGACTCAAATAAGAAACAGAACATTGGTTTTACTTAACCAACTTGTAACATAAAGGTTCATTTCACATTTCACTAACATATTTTCTCACTTGTCTCACTGTTTCTAGTTTTCATAGGGACAGAAAATAGTTCCAATAAACACTTGAGACAATGTGTTCTATGTATTATCATGATTAAAAGAGAATATTTCTAATCTTATTTCTTCAACTTTTTTATTTGATAAAAATTCAATTCACCTCCACCAGCCAGAAACTGAGACAGAAAGCCTCTACCTGTTTGTGTATAAGGGGAAGGGCATATTTGACAGTAGGATCCTGCAGAGTGACTGGCAGATTATTCTTCTTCTCTCCTGCAGAGCCTCCCAGGAGGAAGTACAGCACGGTCACTAGTACCACAGAAGCAGCCGTCAGCAGTGGGATCGTCTGCAAGACAAAGATCACATACATGTTAGACACTCACAGTGCAGAAAACTGTCATGGTCATAGTTTCAGTGTTCGTTTTAATTTTGACATATTAACATGCTTATTAATGAGTTACACTACATTACAGTTATTTGTTAGTCGTCAACATAAAATAACACAAAAGAAATATGTTGGGCAAATAAATAGAATCTCACAATCTGAGTAATATTGAACGGTTCTTAATTCAGGCACCAAAAAAGATAAATTGAGTTAGTTGCATAATTAAAAAGTAAGTAAAAGATCATTCTCACCAAGCTCTGATCCATAGTTTCAACATGTAGCAGCCTGAGAGACCAGAGTCCACACAGTTTTGTTTTTTTATCTTGTTTCTTTTTAAAGACATTGAATAGATAGGTTTCTATTTGCATTTGAAAACCTTTGCTTATGCAAAATATCTTTAACAAAATTTCCAGTGGGAAAACCAAAGATCCTTCACTTCCGTTAAGACTACACCGTCCTCTAACACAGTGGTTCCCAAATGGCACTGGTGTGCCGTGAGACAAATCCTGGTGTGCCATGGGATTTTGAAACAATTAGGTCTATTGCATTTAACTGTACACAGATTAGCTCATTGACCATACAGGATCAAGTCATATACTTGGTTTAGACCTAGGGTTGTTGTTGAGTGAGAACTACAGCAAAAACACAGCACTGACCACTAGAGAGCAAACTTTTGTCTTTTCTGTGTCAGTAAATGTAATCTGAGAAATAACACACACACACACACACACACACACACACACACACACACACACACACACACAGGCCTCCGAAGGGGCGTTGCTATCCCCTGGGGTAAAGGTGACACCAATAGGAAGACAGATCTCACCGTGACACTACATGGTAGAGTGTGGTGCTCAGGCAGTGAGGAGCAGAGCCTTGAAATCACACCACAGAGAGGGACGGAGATTACATAACAAACACTGAGAGAAAAGATGTTATTCTTTACACAGAATAATTGTACTGTAAATGTACTTACAATTTTGAAGCTAATAACCCTGGTTGTATGAGCATAAAATATACAATTAATTAAAATTTTAACAATTAGTCTTTCAATATTATACATGATAACAAAAGTCGTCCTGCAAGTTAACCGACAACTTTAACAGTCCTGGAGCGGAAAAAGCATTGGGAGTTCTTAGGGGGTTTCAAACTTTCCTGAACAATGTTTACACTTTATCTGCAATGGCATATAACAGGCTCTACATAAATTATATAAATCACCTAACATGAAAAACACAAGACATGTATGTAGAAATAATGGTAAAACCTTCCCTCTTTTTATCATCTGCAAGCAGTATACAAACATTTAGTTGTGTTTCTGTTACACGTGAACAGTATTACAACTGTGCTTTATTATATTGTCATTTATTATCTGCTAACACACCAACCTCCACTTACGGGAGAAGTTATAGTTGTTGACAAATAATTTAATAAACACTAATTGTGGGATTTAAAATACAGTGTTTTGATAGGTGATACCGGTTTTGTTAAACAGATGTAAAGCAATTAAATATCATCATAACCAGGGGTATGTTTGCAGCTGCAAGGGCATGAATATTGTGGAGTAACTGAACACATTTGACAAAAATAGAAATGATGATTTGTCAAAAGAAAATAAATCCACATATATTTTTTTGTTTAGGAGGGAATTATCAAAACTAAGATTCATACAAGTGGTTCTGTGAGGCTCATAAAGGTGCTTTGAGATGCTGCTAGCTAACATGCTACAATGACAATGCTAACATGCAGGTGTCCGTCTGTGGTGGGGTGTGGTCTGAGCAAGAGGTCTGAACACTGCTTGTGGCTGATGGGGGCAGGTACCGATTAACATCCATTCTAAAATGGCCTCATTTAGACAGCAGACTGCACAAAGACTGCATACAGCTGCAGCCCAATCTGGCTGTATACAGCTTGACTGCTGCTGAGGAGAGCTAGTTCCTTCCTCTTAAAACCTGAGGATGTGGACCTTACTGAACTGCCATCTTTATACAGCTCTGTACAGCAGGCATGGCAGGTTTTTAAGATTGCAAGTGCCACAAATGAGATTGTGGGTTGTGGTTGTTTGAGGAACCTTTGTTTCTCATAAAGACTCAAACACTGCAGTCTGCCATCCTGAGAGCTCATTTCAGAGAGGCTGGCTGCACCAAACTGGGCCATCTGATGAAGATGTTTTTCCGGTTGTCCAAATCACATAATTATTATTATTTCAATTAATCTCAAGTTTATTTCTTCATGCATCAGTGCATTTTTTGTCAATACATAAACATTGAGAGACAAGGAAAACCATATTGTCAATAAGTGGATCAGAGGAGCTTGTATTAAATTTGATTTATTAGAAATGATTTATTTGTATTAAACTGAACAAATGCAAATTTAGGGCCAAATCTGAGTCACAGGATTTAAAAGTCTGTTGGAATGCATTCTGGGACCAAATTTTGTATATCATTTAAAGAAAACAAACACTTAAAAAATCTTTACATAATTCTGGTTACAAATGTTTAAATGTAGAGGACCCTTACATTCTAAATCAGTAAGGCCATGGGTTTATATTCCACAACATCGTAAAGCTTTATAATTTACCTGCAGCATCATGGTCATCATACCACTTGTGTAATTCCACATATTACAAACTTGGAAATGCATTTTTGTCCAGAGGCCTTCTTCTAGCTGCTTGCTAGCCAGTCCCTGACAATTCTCCAGTTTAGTCTTCATCATCTGAGCACATGTCCATCGGCTGTGTGGGATCCTCTGAGAGCTTATGCTCTACCTCCCCCTGGGGGGACAGGGCTCTGCTGCTGGACTGCTGCACAACTGGGTCTGCTGCATCCAAGTTCACTAAACAACACAACTATGTAGAGTTATGAAAAGAATACTGTAAAAAGAGTCAAAATAAGCCCATGAGCCAGGCATTAAGTGGAGACATGCTGTCATTATCCCTCCTTATGAATGACTGATTTTTGAATATCAAACAAGACACTTTAACATATCTAATATAAAAAGTCTCTTACAAACTATGTTACAATGATATAATTAATCTGCGTATCATATTCTGTCATTTTTAAGCGGTATTAACTGATATTACTGAATGAACCTGAGAGGCAATAATATAGGATGTGTGTATGTCTACCACAACACTACTTCTCTTAAATCAATATTGCAAATTAGCAGTTCACCCAGCTGAGCTCACTTTGATATAGTAACTGGCTCACTGTAACATATTTCTTTACTTTAGTCAAGAGACTGAACAACGAGTTCATCAGTAAATCTCTTCTCTCTTACAGCGGCTGTAAAAGGGTCCCTGAGCAAGGCACTGATCCCAGCTGCTGCAAAGGAGCTACTTAGTGGTCAGTAGCAGTCGGCTGTAGCCACACTGCAGCTCAGCTCCCAGCTTGCTGGAACACGTTGCAATGAGGTGCAAGATGGTTTTACTCAGATTTTCCTGCAAAAATATAATTTGAAAAAGCAAGTGGAATTAATGATATCAAAACTGGCTACATCCATTAGGTGTGCCAGTTTATTTTTTAAATAGACCCTTCTCAAAACAGACACAGGTGTAAATGACATTAACGAGGACTCCATTCCATTAAGTTTTCAGTAAGCCATGTCAGCGAGTAAGTATGCACAAAAAGCAGCCATCATTAATATTATAATTTGTTAATGTTATTAGTAACACTTGTGCTTTTCCTACTGTGAGAAGACAAACTGTCTGCTATAAGGTATGCCTATTGAAGGACTTGAAGTCATTTCTAACAGCTGTGGTCTGGTTTCAAATTCCTGAGTGATGATAATAAAAGTGAACACAAAACATTAAAGGGCAAGTCGAACACATGATCTAGAATTTTCCAATATAATACCACGTTGATCATAATGAATATATGTAGACACACATTATTCAGAGTAAGGTCACCTCCTGTGGCATATGAAATTATTGTGTTATTGTATTTTTATATCACAAATACCCTAAAAGGCCCATCGTTGCTCTTTGTTGTGGATGGTAATAGATGTTAAGAGGATTAATGTTAATTTACAATTCTTTATTTTTATTACAACATCATTTCCGTCACATGGATGTTGTATTTGTACTATGTAGTTCATTCTGTACACACGTCATCTATTACACGTCTGTCCGTCCTGGGAGAGGGATATACATATTTAAGTGCAATAATTGTACACCTCTTGAGACCCCTTTAATGTGTTGCAAGATAAATGTGTGGGGTTGATGGACAAAGGCTTAAAGAACAGCTAAAAAGAGACAAATAAATATATTGCTGGTAGCAGGTAAAAAGCTCTTAAAACGAGGAAATGGTAATTCCGGGAATGCCTAACTTTAAATGCATGGATATACATTAAAATGATGTATGAAAAACCTTTCATTTCAAAAAAGCCTTTCCGTAAAATCTTATGTCTGTTGTTGTTATTGTAGCGCCTTGAGATTGCTTTTAAGGCCCTGTCACACATCTCCGTATAGTGTGTGTTGTGTTCACTGGCATTCTGACAGGCTGAAAAAACACACATCGATTGTGTTTCTTTGGCCTTGGCATGGGGCCTATTTTTATTATAACCCGTGTTCTTGCATCAGATTACAAATTGAATTTAGACCAACCCAAACCAAACATAGTGCTCTTTGCATGTAGAATATGCTATTATTCTTTCTGATTGCAGCAGTATTTATAGTTTGTTGTGTGTTTAATGACAGGAGATTGAGGTGGCAGACCTCTGGCCTTTGGATTAAAATCACTTTGTTATGGTGATAATTTCAGCAAGTGAAAAAAAAGACAATCTCAAAAACTTCAATTTTCATGATCTTGTGTAACTTATAATACCTATTGAATCATATATTGACACTGGTTCTGCTGAATGACATGTTGCCTATACACATACTCTAATATGAGCTTTTCCACAAACTTAACATTTTCTGGCATTTATCTAGTGTTGATACTAAACAGCAGGACTACCATGATGTAATAACTGAGGGAGGTTCTGTGCTCTTAACTTGTGCATCAGGCAGCAGGAATTTAATTTACGCTCTCTATTTTTTATTTCTTTTTAATGAAAAGAAATCAAAAGCTCAAAGCTCAAAAGCTCAAAGTTCATGAAACGCTATAGCAACACAGACACAGACACATACTATTAGCAGCTGGGTTCATCCTCTCTCCAGCTACTCTACTTGTACTACACTGTGTGTATAGGACGATGTGTGTCTTGCGCAGCTCATTATTGTGTCATGGGACATCTGCCTGCACAACTCCCAGCTTGCTACGAGATCCACAATCAACAATCAACATGTGCATACACTTCGTAACTGTGTATGAAGTGTATGCACATTGTACAGTTTAAGCTAAGTGACGGCTACAGAGCCGTGCGGTACTCTACATATATCTTGGTATTACATGCAGAGATGTACTGTTTGTGCCTGTGTACTGTATCTGCATGTGTGCATTGTGTGTTGCACTACGATTAGAATGTCCCTGGACAGCACAATGCCTAATGACAAAGCCACTTCCTGATCTGTTAATGTCAGAGGAAAAGAGAAGCGTTGCATACTGGGAATTATTCAGGAGCACTGGGCCAGGAAGAACACTTCCACAGCAAATCCCTGAGAACACAGAGAATGACAAAGGAGATAAACTATATTGAAGTTATGTGCTTCAGTGTGTGCACATGTTGTCTGTTAGTGTGTAGATGAATTATTCTTAGCAGTGTTTATCCTTTTGACTTTGTCCAGTAACTTACTAAACCTGTAAGACTGGTTCTTTGGCTCTGTTGGTTGGGGATTTAAATGAATAGTTTAACATTTTGGTTAAAAAAAAGTCCAGTCTTAATCTTGCCTATGTGTGTCTGAAACACACCAATGTATGGGTCCCTACTAAAACAGTGAGTTGATCATCACGACAGTAAGAGCAAGAGTAATTTTCCACTCCAGTAGAACACTATAACCTGGAGCAGTGTTACTCATTGCGCGGCTCGCAAGCCTCCTGCGGCTGGCCAGGCTTTAATTGGTGGCTCGCATGGCAGTGGGCTAAATAAAGGGGTGATAGATATGATTATGCAGTCAATGCAGATATGTCATAAAAACACTAAAAACAAGCATGGCTATTACATACAACCCATTAAAACACTGAACGTGTCTTCTCTATTAGCCTACAAATAATTGATAAAAGATGCAAATATAGACTGGAAACAAGATATTTAAACTTGCTCGGCCTACACTGACTCACTGCGGAGTTGCCAGTTTTGACGGTCTATACTGCACTACAATGGCGAATGTGCTCCTGGACGGGTAGATACATGGTGGGCTAGTATAGAAATAAATAAACTTCATAAGCATGCTTATGAATATGGATATTTGCTAAAAAATAATTTATATCGCTAAATTGGAACATTTAAATTGGAAGATACTACGACCAACCTGGCACTTCATACTTGCATTAGTTTGGCTTCGGTTTACTCATTTCACGATTTCATGCTGGTTAGCACGTCTTTCTACAGACGTAAAATGGATCGATTTCTTATAATCGCACACCAGTTGGACAGAAACAAAGCGTGACAAACGAGGAAAATTAAGATTTGGCTTTGCAACATGCAACCACCGCAAATTGAGAGGAAGATGCTGGAGATGTGGTTTGTGAACAGACAACAGCTGCTCTCATTATAAAAGAAAGGTACAAGTCATACAAGACAAGCAAAGGAAATTTCAAGAAAAGTGGACAGGAATTTGTATTTGTCCTCCACGAGTCGAACCCTTTGTGCTTCATGTGCAAACAAACCCGCTCTGGTTTCAAACAGGTTTCAAGTCATTTGGAGCCGCATTTCTAAACGACGTATCCAAAATTCAACGCCACTTACGCACCTGGAAGACAAATTAGTAAGCAAAACAAAATAGAGCAGCTTTCTTCTCTTTCTGGACAACAAAGGCTCATACACAGGACAACTAATACAGCTGAACTGAGGCATCTTTTGAAGTCGCATGGATTTTGGCTCGGTCAAAAAAACCTTCTCAGACTCAAAAATTGTGAAAGACTTATTTTTGGCTTCAGCAGAAATATTGTTTGCAGAGTTTGACAACATCATCCCAGTATTAAGATAATCCTGCTTTTATTGAATGTATTGGTTGGTTGCATTGCATATTGTATGTTCTGGGTGAGATGACAGATTAATAAACGGACATGCTTTTTATGACTGGATGTAAGCTTTTCATACTTTGCGGTAAAAGTGGCTCTCCTATTGACTTTGTCCTATCAATGTGGCTCTCAGGTAAAAAATAGTGAAGACCACTGACCTGGAGGAACACAGAGATAAAGTTGATCCATGGCGGGGGCAGCAGCTCCAGTAAATAACCCCAAACTTCTCTTCTCTGGGCCAGATCCGCTAGTCCCCGACTGGGGGATACCGAGGCGTTCCCAGGCCAGTGTCCACCGAGTCCTTGGTCTTGCCCGGGGTCTCCTCCCAGCTGGACGTGCCTGGAACACCTCCCTAGGGAGGCGCCCAGTTAGCATCCTTACTAGATGCCCGAACCACCTCAACTGGCTCCTTTCAACGCAAAGGAGCAGCGGCTCTGCTCCGAGTCTCTCACGGATGGCTCAACTTCTCACCCTATCTCTAAGGGAGACGCCAGCCACCCGTCTGAGAAAACCCATTTCTGCCGCTTGTACCCATGATCTCGTTCTTTCGGTCATGACCCAGCCTTCATGACCATAGGTGAGGGTAGGAACGAAGATCGACCGGTAGATCGAGAGCTTTGCCTTCTGGCTCAGCTCTTTTTTCATCACAACGGTGCAGTAAAGCGACTCCAGTACCGCCCCCGCTGCTCTGATTCTCCGGCCAATCTCTCGCTCCATCGTCCCCTCACTCGCGAACAAGACCCCAAGGTACTTTAACTCCTTCACTTTGGGTAAGGGCTCATTCCCGACCCGGAGTAGGCAATCCACCGGTTTCCTGCTGAGAGCCATGGATTTTGAGGTGCTGATCCTCATCCCAACCGCTTCACACTCAGCTGCGAACAGATCCAGTGACTGTTGAAGTCCGACCGATCGAGTCAGACCGATAATGCCATAAGGACCACATCATCTGCAAAGAGCAGCGATGAGATCCTCAGGCCACCGAACTGCAACTCTCCTCCACGACTAGGATTCACATTCACTGGGAACGAGTCCGATTTACGGACACAACTCTCGCTTCGTGCGAACAGGGATTGGATGGCCCTCAGAAGTGACCCCATACTCCCGCAGCACCTCCCACAGTATCACCCGAAGGACGCCTTCTCCAGATCCACAAAACACATGTAGACTGGATGGGCGTACTCCCAGGCCCCATCCAAGATCCTTGCGAGAGTGAAGAGTTGGTCCGTTGGTCCGTTGTTCCACGACCTGGACGCAATCCACATTGTTCCTTTTCAATCAGAGGTTCGACTATTGGCCGAACCCTCCTTTCCAGTACCTTGGAGTAGACTTTACCAGTGAGGCTGAGAAGTGTGATACCCCTGTAGTTGGCACACACTCTCTGGTCCCCCTTTTTGAATAGGGGAACCACCACCCCAGTCTGCCACTCCCTAGGCACTGTTCGAGACTTCCACGCAATGTTGACGAGGCGTGTCAACTAAGACAGCCCCTCAACACCCAAAGCCTTCAGCATTTCTGGACGGATCTCGTCAACCCCTGCGGCTTTGCCACTGTGGAGTTGTTTGACTACCTCAGTGACTTCCATCAGGGAAATTGACGATGATCCCCATTTGCTTCCAGCTCTGCCTCTACCATAGAGGGCGTGTCTTTCAGGGTTTTTGGACTGCAGTTCCTCTTTGGACCATGTGGGCAGTTGTGCTGCAGTTCTAAGCCATGATGCTACAGTGCATCGTCACGAGGCTCTCTTGTCCCACCAGCAAGGGGTTCTGCAGAACCTCCAACAGTCCCTTGTGGATCTACTTGCTCGTCTACCATCACCTCCATCTACTCCACTGACGCCAGCAGTTCAGCAGTCCAGCTCCACGGGTGCCCGCGGTCCGCTTCCGTCTGAACCACGGCTCCCTGCTCCCGAGAGGTATGAGGGTAACCACAAGGACTGCTGGGCTTTCCTAGCCCAATGCTCTCTCACATTTGAGCTTCAACCTTCCTACTTCCCTTCAGAGCGCTCTCGTATCGCCTACATCATCACTCTCCTGACTGGAAAGGCCCGGTCATGGGCTACAGCCGTCTGGGAACAGCAGGGCCCTTCCTGTAATGACTACAGGGCCTTTACCGATGAGATGCGCCGGTTTTTCGACCATCCAGTAGGAAAAGATGCTGGTAACAGACTGATCCAGCTGCATCAAGGCGGCTCTAGTGTGGCAGAGTATGCTGTGCTCTTCCGAACCCTGGCTCCTGTGAGTGGGTGGAATGAGGGGGCCCTGATGACAGCGTTCCGGCATGGCCTCTCTCAAGGATGAGCTGGCAGCTAAAGATCCGGTGTCAGACCTGGAGTCCCTAATTGACCAGACTATCCGTCTCGATAACCGTCTGTGGGAGAGGCATCGCGAACGACAAATGGACAGTCGCCCCAGTTCCAGAGTCACAGCTTCAACCTCCGCTCCGCTTCAGTGGCCTCGGGAACCGCAGAGTAACCCACCTTGTTCTGAGGAGCCGATGCAGCTTGGCGGTACTCGCCTGTCCCAGGCAGAACGGAACCGGAGGATGAGGGAGAGACGCTGCCTCTATTGTGGAGGCCCTAACCACTTTCGTTCCTCATGTCCCAAGCTTGCGGGAAAATCCCAGCCCCATCCAGGAGAGGGAGAACTGTGACGGGTGCGACTCTTACTCCCTCAGCCTTGACTTCGTGCCTGCAGCTCCCGGTCACCATCTTCTGGGAGAACCAACATCATCCTCTTCAGGCCCTCATTGACTCTGGCGCTGCAGGGAATTTCTTGGATCTCACCCTTGCCAGGGCCCTTCACCTGCCCATCTCCAGGCTGGACCATCCACTCTCAGTGACCGCCTTGGATGGTAGGCCCTTGGGACAAGGTACTGTGACTCATGTTTCCTCTCCTGTTGTCTTGTCTATTTTTGGCAATCATCACGAAAAGGTTCAGTTTAATCTTATTCATTCTCCCGAGTTCCCTGTTGTGCTAGGGTTCCCCTGGTTATCTCACCACAGCCCTCACATCAATTGGTCTTCAAGAACTGTGGTTGAGTGGGGTCCCAATTGCAAGTCCTCCTGTCTCCTCACTAGAGCTGTACCTCCAGCCCCTAAGCTTCCTAGCTCTCTCGAGTTGTCCCGAGTGCCCTCAGAGTACCACGACCTAGCTGAGGTATTTAGCAAGAGGAGGGCCACTTCCCTGCCCTCTCATAGGCCCTTTGACTGTGCCATTGATCTCCTTCCAGGCTCTTTCCCTACACGAGGTAGGATCTTCTCCCTGTCACCCGCTGAGACCCAAGCTATGGAGGATTATATCAAGGACTCCCTGACTGCTGGGATCATTCGCCCCTGCTGGTGCCGGATTCTTTTTTGTTGGGAAGAAGGACGGCGGCCTCAGGCCATGCATAGATTACAGGGGGTTAAACAAGATCATGGTGAGGAACCGTTACCCCTTGCCTTTAATGACCACTGCTTTTGAACTCCTCCAAGGGGCAACCGTCTTCACCAAATTGGACCTCCGTAACGCCTACCATTTGGTCCGGGTCAGGGAGGGTGATGAGTGGAAAACGGCGTTCAACACACCAACGGGCCACTACGAGTACTTAGTGATGCCGTTTGGCTTAACCAACGCCCCGGCAGTGTTCCAGGAACTCATCAACGAGGTATTGAGAGAGACGTTGAACCGTTTTGTCTTTGTTTATTTGGATGACATTTTGATTTTCTCCAAGTCCCTCCATGAACATGTCCATCATGTCAGAGTCGTCCTCAAGCGCCTGTTGGAAAGCCACCTCTTTGTCAAACCTGAGAAGTGTGAATTCCATGTCTCCAAGGTGTCCTTTTTGGGCTTCATCCTGTCCAAAGGGAGTCTCATCACGGACCCCAAGAAGACTCAAGTTATCCGGAAAATGGCCCCAACCCTCTTCGGTCAAGGAGGTACAACGGTTCATTGGCTTTGCCAATTTTTATAGGAAGTTTATCAGGAACTTCAGTGCTGTTGCCGCCCCCATGACCGATCTCACCAAGAAGAAATCTGGCCCCTTTAAGTGGTCTCCAGTGGCAGAGCGGGCCTTCCAGGATCTGAAGGTGAGATTTTCCTCCGCCCCCATCCTTACCTTACCCGACCTCTCCCTCCCCTTCATGGTTGAGGTGGACGCCTCGGATGTGGCAGTGGGGGCTGTGCTCTCCCAGCGTCCGGCTGATGGCAAACTCCGTCCGTGTGCCTTCTTCTCTGCTCGCCTTTCGCCTGCTGAGAGGAACTATGATGTTGGAGATCGTGAGCTCCTGGCTATCAAGATGGCCTTGGAGAAGTGGCGCCACTGGCTGGAGGGGGCCCAACACCCTTTTGCTGTTTGGACCGACCACAAAAACCTGGAGTACATTCAGAGGGCCAAACGTCTCAACCCCAGGCAGGCAAGATGGGCTCTTTTTTTTAATAGATTTGATTTTGTTTTGTCCTTCCGCCCCAGTTCGAAGAACCAGAAGCCTGATGCACTCTCTAGACTGTTTCACAGGTCAGATGGTGAGAGCTCCGCCGGAGGTGTGAGTTGAAGATCTCCAGGACAGGGGCTTCCTCCAGACGTTCCCAGTTCACCCGCACTACCCGTTTGGGCTTACCAGGTCTGTCCAGAGTCTTCCCCCACCCCTTGATCCAACTCACCACCAGATGGTGATCAGTTGACAGCTCCGCCCCTCTCTTCACCCAAGTGTCCAAGACATGCGGCCTCAGATCAGATGATACGATCACAAAATCGATCACTGACCTTTTGCCTAGGGTGCTCTGGTACCACGTACACTTATGAGCATCCTTATGTTCGAACATGTTTTTTTCTATGGCCATTCCATGACTAGCACAGAAGTCACTCAATAACTGAACATTACATAATTGAGTGCATTTTGAACTCCTGTTCTGAATAGAGCAGTAAAAGTGAGGAGCAAAAAGACTTTCCATTTTGTGCAAATGTTAAGCATTATCACTGTAAAGGATATTATGCAGGGTGTCTCATTGCCAACTCATCAAACACGGCAGCTTGGTCAGTGGCTCCATATGTCAAACTATGACGCTCCACATTTCCCTCTAGTGTCACTTTTGCTCCTTTATTTAATTTACGTTACAAATGTGGCTTATTTTATTATAACTTTATAACTTATTTTAAGAGCAGGGGCCCAACGTCGTCCCTGGCACTGAAAGTGCAAGGAAACCTACTGTTTTTGAAGACATTATTATTATTATTTTTCAGTGCAAAGTTCAGTGCTTGGGTTTCTCTAGCGCCCCCTATTCATGGCAGGGCCATAGTCACAAATTTGCTTTTATTTGGTCTAGCCACCCGGAAGTGGACGATTTTGGATACGGAGCGTTTTTCCTGTATTTTTACTTTTACAAACTTCTTCTAGGCAGTTAATCGTAAAAAATAAATAGTTTGGAGTAACCTTATAACCAATGTGACGCTAAATTGCTAAGAAGCTGATACCTCAAACGAGGAAGTCATCAAAGGACAACACACCATTTTAGGCGACTAACATGTAACATAGTTTTTCCAAACTCCTCTCACGGATTCGCTTCAGGTTTGGTCAGCTTGACCGTGAGACATTTGTGATCGAAGATTTGGAATTTTCTTGAAGCCCTTGGAAATGCCAGCCTTCCTCGCCTGGAAACCAAAAGTGCCCCATGTTTAGTTACTACTCCTTAAGTTAATCAGATCAACCTTAAACTTGGTCAGTCAAGTCTAAAAGATTTGCAGAATGTTAAATTGTCAAGCTTTTTAGTTTTGATGGACACCTTCGCCATGGTGTGGCGTTCTTGGACATGAGACAGAAAGTTGTTGTAACATTGCTCTACATTGTCCGATCTGCTGGGCCTGCTTGATTGATTAGAATCCAGGCCTGATGACATCCACACAAAAATATTGATCCAAATACATAGCTCTGCTTACTGGAAGCTGAAAATATAATGCTATCTACTCCATACTGTAAATAATAGTGTACTCCTTGTCCAGTGGTTTTGAATTCACAACGTTAAGCCTTTATTGAAGTCTATCGGACTACCCTGCACATTGAAAAATGGCGCTCACTGTGTGAGAACATGTTGTTTTATAGCCGTTAGGTCACAGGATTGTCACTTACTGGTTGTTGTCACAGGGATCACCAGGGAAGGCAGAGTTTCTGATTAAACCTTCCCTGTCAGTTACAGAGCCATCTCTCACGTTGCAGAGTATGCACGCCACACCCACCCGCCCACACGCCACGCTCACCCGACACACACAAGTTGCGGATTCTAATTCTTCGTTTGCAAAGGGTGGTGATGAATATTACTGCCAAAACATTTTTGAGCTGTCCACTTTTTGGCATGCTAATAATATTGTATCTTACCTTTCCTATGTGCTGTGCTCTAGTTATGTGCTAATGAATTCTGGTAAAGCATACAAGGTCCTGTTTTGTTTCAAATATTCATTTGTTTCAGAGACAAAAGGGTCAGATATCTGTAAGAAGGTTTTAAGTTGTGTGATTGGTTGGAGTTTTAAAGCTGGGGATCAAATGAATTTGGAGGAACTGTTTGTAGTGACAAGAGAATTATCACCTCACTGAGGATGTTTTTTAGCTCATGTTTTACGTGAGCAACTTAACTGTTTTGGTTCACTCTCACTGCTTTCATAAACCTTGTTTTCAGTCACAGCAGCTGTATTTCAGCAAAAAACTGACAAACTCACTAAATGCTACCTGCCCAACAGCAAACGACAGACAGACCAAGTTAGAGACTAGCTGGTGAACACAGCGGAGCATTTTGTGACTAAAGAGCCATATATTTATCTCAGGGGGGTTGGTCGAGACCAACAACAGAATTAAAACTAGAGTGAATATTGACTTTACATTTGTCAGGTGGCCAGAAACACGTTTGCTTCACTTCATAATGTCAATATGTCATTGTTGTGTTTACAGCTTGTTTCCATTGCTCCATAGTGGCCAAACACAAATAATGCAGGTGTATATGTGCTGCGTGTCAACAGACTATGTAACACTAACTCAAACTTCAACTCGAACTCGAACACTATGCAGACACTTGATTTTTTCAAGGGTCATCTGAAAGCCATGTGACACATTATAGTCACTTGATAGTCATCTGAGCACAGGTTAATCTTAACCAACTGTGACCATGTGATCCAGTATCATAAACATCATAGACCATAAAGGTTAAAAAATAAATAGTTACAAACTATCATGTAAAGTCCTTATAAGGACCAATACTGACAATCAGCATTTGCAGCAACCCTAACCTACCCTCTCTCAGTTCACGCTTAATCCAGGGCAGCAGCAGTCTGACAACAGTGAAAACCTCCGGAGATCCTCTCCTGGAGGGTGGACGGCTACTGTTTTTTTCCCAGCTCCGACCACATCCCTTCCCCCAGGAAGTTACACCCAGTGCTACCCAGCGACTGCTGCCTGAACCTGCCGGACATACCAGAGGACCCCCTGAGTCCCCCTGGAGAGAAAATGAAGGGAGGAAAGAAGGGAGGAGTAAAAACACTGTAAAACCTATTTAAAGCTATTAATTAATGGGATTTCTTCTACATTGTTTTTCTACCTGACAGGCATCTTTCCCTCCTCTCTCTGGCCCGGCACACAGAACAGTCATGGCTGGCTGAGGCCTAGCTGGTCTCTGGTTAAGACTTGAACTTCTGACAGTCTGGAGGACATATTTACATTTGGCTTGGTCTACCAAGTCTAACTGGACCTGTCTCAGTACTGCAGGAAGACGACCCTCTAGGAAACAGTAAAATAGAATATAATTACATAAAAGCTCCAGTCTGCTTCAACAGTATTTGGCTGGAGTGAGCGAACTACTTACTTTCTTTCATCCTGCCCCATCTACCCACAATGCAACTGGTTTCAGGTTGGATGGTGTCATCAGGCAAAGGCAAACATATTGGCTGGACACAGGTTCCTGTTGAAAATAATCACATAACAGGTACTTAAAAGGCCAGTTAACCCCAAAATCAAAAATACTTATTTTCCCTCTTACCTGTAATGCTATTTATCAATCTAGATTGTTCGGTGTGAGTTGTAGATGTAGAAGTACACGGCTTGTGTTGCTCAAAGCGGAAAAGCTCAACGTAATTTTCCAGAAATCATGACCCGGTTACTCAAGATAATCCAAAGACCATGTTGGGAGCAGTTTCATATAAGAACTATTTTCTTTCTATCCAACTACACCTGCCGTATCACGGCGCAGAAGAAAGCAAGCATCTACTCTGCTAGCTAGCGTTACAGCTCAGTCAAGGAGGACAGCATAAATGTTTAGATCTTGCGCTGTCACAAGCACAAACCTCTCGCCATGATATGGTTGGTTGTGGTAGTTTGGTAGAAAGAAAATAGTTCCTACATGAAACTGCTCACAACAAGGTATTTGGTTATCTTGAGTAATGTTGGGTTTTGAGGCCCAAAGGGCGCTGAGGTAGTCTTTCAATTGAATCCAGTAAACTTCTAGTTGGTCAAGATACTTATTTATTTAAAGTGATGATGACAGCAATATCAAAAAATACCCTCAGCCGAGGACACTTTCACACACCAAGTCCACAGTCCGAATCAATAAAGAGCCAGTTAGCTGTCTGTTGGTACAAGTGAAAAGTGTTACAAAAACATCATAATCATTTTGCTATATTCTCTACAGAAGGGTGTCGTCGTCCCTCATTGGTCCATGTTGGCGCGGTTATGCCCCTTGGTGGGCCGTCTTGTAGGTGGCGAGATGGAGGTGGACCTGAAACACTTTGAAGACTACAGTGCTTCATTCATAACTAATATAGTGCTCATTATACATTTGTGCAGAAATACATGTTGTGCAATAATACATTTAGATTGAGGTGGACGAGTGCATGTGATAATCATTAAATGTGACACAATACATAATACATTTTGATTGAGGTGTACGAGTACATGTGATAATCATTAAATGTGACACAATACAATCAGGAGTTTATTTACTTCACAAATTCCCTCCGTACACACCATTTATGGTGTGTATATCATTCAGTAAATATAAAGCACCAATTGGTGCAAGAATACAGCATATGGTATGAAATAATACATTCTTAGTTGTTTGGTTTTTATTTCAATCAAAAACATACCAGAATTAGAGAACAATGACTATAAAATAGGGAATACCTCAATTAAATAACGTACCTGAATTTAGAGAATGACTATAAAATAGAGAATACCTCAATCAAATAACATATCTGAATTTAGAGAACAGTGACTTATAAAAATAAGTATAAAAAATACCTTCGGTAATGTGACTTTGTCTTTGATAAAAAATACCTTTAGTAGCAGCTTTGTCTTTAATAAAGAATACCTTTAGTAACAGCTTTGTATTCTAGTATAACAATCTCTTTTAGCTTCACCTTTTATTCCAGTGTAAAAATCCCTTTTAGCTTCATTTTTTATAAAAACACTTTTGGTATAAGACTGTAAATTTCAGCACACAGATAACATCAATAAAAAACAGTAGAAAAACAGTAAATCTCAGTATACCTGGAACATCAGTAAAAGACTGTAAATATAGGTAACTTGCAATGTCTATGTAAGACTGAGGTAGCTGTATTAGACTGTACCTACAGTGTGAGACTAACTACAGTAAAATCAGTAGCTGAGGCATGGCAGGAGTGATCATTTAGTGGAATTTATTCACACGAAAACATCTACCTGCAGGCTTTGTCTTTCCTCCTCTAAGAGGAACTCGCCTTCTCCGTGCATCAAAAACTGACCTGCTTCAGCTCTCTCTTTGGTCAGGGCGGTGGTGATCAGCTTAGTGGTTAGGGTGCGGATGCATGGGATGCAGCAACATTCACACAGGATTAGTATACCTATCGTTATCGGTATGATCAACAGAACGCTCAACATCATCATCTTATACTGACCAAACCAACGCTCCATGGAGCTTGTGAAGTAATTCTCTACCCCACTGTTTGAGGCTAGCTCTTTGCTGAGTGCGCTGAGTCCTTCCAAGGCTTTGGTAATGGATCCATCAGGGGCTGTGTTATTTGGGATGAAAGTACAACACATAGATCCAAACAATTTGCAGACACCCCCTGTTTTAGCCAACAACATGTCCAATGCAATTCTGTTCTGATATGTCATCAGGCTAGCCTGCCCTAATTGCTCATGCACTCCAGTCAAAGCATCTACGGTGTTGTTTGCTAATCTCTGCTGGTTGTAATAAAGGTAATTAATCCAAGCTACATTTTTGTTGGCAGTCACTCGAACGAAAATGGACTCAAAACCCGCTGCAATTTCATTTCTAGCTTTGAATTCGTCAGGGACACCACGTGGTACTCCTATGGAGTCTATGTAAATTGTGGAGCTGAAACTTCCACTGGGAATAGAACGTTTACCTCGACTCAGGAGCTCATTTCCACTATACCGACCGGAGAGTTCTTCAGCAGAGATTGGCAGGATGTAGAAAGGCATTACCAACTGTATCAATGCACAGGTACCTACCCAATCTGGCGGTAGGGCTGGATACAAATTGTTCGTACCACAGTACCACCATACGTCAGCTCTGGCAAATTTCATGACAGACATCTTTGCTCCAAACAACATCCCTCCGTGGGAAACCCTTAGAGTGGAATTACACCATTTCAAATGTCCTACCTGAGTGCCTGCGCCACTGGTCTTGGTGATACACTCATAATCGCCGTCATAGGCAAAAAAATGAGGTGGAATGAAGTCAATTCTGGTCACTGGATACAACAGGGCCAGAGAGGTGCATCCTGCGGGACTGACAAGAGTGTACAAAGCATACATACACTGGAGACCTGCTGGGTCATTACTCAGATTCAATGGAAATGGAATAGTAGCTAAACTAGGTCTAGCAGCGGCGCATGCAACACAGTTTGATTGACCACTTTGTTCAACGGAGTATCTCACCCAATCTAGCCATGCATTACTGTCCTGATATCCTGTCTCCACTGCCATTGTTTCTTTAAGATTAGTGATGTTCAGATAAGTCACACTCATTTTCTTCTTTGCTAGTCCGGTGTACGTTTTCTGGGTCTTTTTCTCAACAGGGATTAAGCTTGGCTCTATTACCTTCAACCAAAACATGAACAGTGGGTCTTTGGCATCCTTTGATATCCCTAAATAGTACAGGCCAGAATCAGAGAGTTCAGGGTGGAAAACTGTGATGACCACAGGGTTACAATTTGTCGGATGCCCATTGCCGGGCAGAGTTCTTGGATCAGGATTAGGATTAGGTGGTTCTCTTTCACCACATTCACATGGGCTTCGTTTAATGATTCTCCATTTTTCAACCAAGGGGTGGTCTAGATTAATCCATCCCCCGTTTGAGTGTGCAAACACATCGGAATAATGACAGGGACGCTTACACAGATACTTGGCTTTGTTGGAATCGCATTGTGTGCTCCATTTGAGGCCATTAACAGACGTCATGGTGTTTACATCAAATTCAAACGAGGTGATCTTGTCTCTCTCTACTGTAACGGTAATCCCACCGTCCTTAATATCTACGGCTTCGTTGTTTTTCATGCTTCTCATGCGTCTCACTCGTCGCGTTAGTATTGTGTTAGGGGGTGCAATCTCATTAGGGGATCGTTCAGTCACATCTTGGATTTGTTTAGTTGTCAGATTGTCTGGTGTGTAGTAAGCTTCATTTGGGCAAAGATTAGCTACTCTATTGCTTGGTTCCTTACTTCCTACTCTCAGGCAAAACTCCCACCATGTCAAGGGGAGCACTATAACAATTGTGAGCAGTGCTAACCCAGCTATCACCCGAGGGTCTCCCCATGGAGAGATTTTCTGGTACACTATTACCTCCGCTTTTTTGTCTTTTATTGGTGGCATTTTTAACTGGTTTTATCTGCTATCTGCTCACTTAGACAAACACAAACAAACAAACTTACACAAACAAATAATTGTGACAAGTGAAATTTGGATTAATCTAAGGACAATTTATCCTCTGGTGCTGATTCTAAATTCACAAATCAATTAGTCAGTACTGTTTTGTTCCAGCAGGTTCAAATCTTGACTAACTTCTGCTAAACAGCGAGAAGGCGCCAGTGCAGGTACACAATGTGTGAGGTGGTGCCAATTAGCTCCTGTTTTACCTTTTACCCGGAGCGCGTGTGAAGTACGTTCTGTCACCTCCCACGGTCCAGTCCACCTAGGTTCAGACCACTTTCTTTTGTGGACCTTGACCCTTACCCAATCACCTGGTCCAACAGGAGTCTCTGGTGGTTCGTCAGGTTTTTCTGCTGCTGCTTCCACCTGTGTAGACAAAACTTCGATGATTTTAGCCAAAGCCTTGACATATTCATCTGCCTCAATCTGCCATAGATCTAATACAGGACCGTGCCCTCCTTCGCGTGGAGGGCCAGGCATTGGTCTACCGGTTAACAGTTCATGTGGAGACAAATGTGTTTGACTGCTTTGTGAGGATCTCATTGACATGAGTGCCAAAGGTAGGGCATCTACCCACTTTAACTTGTTACCATAACATGCTTTAGCAAGTTTTCTTTTGAGTGTTTGATTAGCTCGTTCTACCAAACCCTGTGATGCCGGATGATATACTGACCCAAATTTGTGTGTTATGCCAAAATACTTTTCTACTTCTTCAAGCTTATGGCTCGTGAAGTGTGTCCCATTATCTGATCGTATGCAACGTGGAACTCCATACCTTGGTATGAGTTCATTTTTTAACCATTTGATTACAGAATTGGCATCTTCTTTTTTGCAGGGAATTGCGTCAATCCACTTTGTGAAACGATCGACCATTACCAAAACATATCTGTACCCTCTTACCACATTTTCTGCTCCCATGTCTGTATAGTCAATACATATCTCTTTGAATGGTGCATCTGGCACTGGAAAACGACCCATAGGACACTTGTATGTTCTTTTATTGTTAAATTTACAACAGGTATCACATTCTGTTACAAAGTTTTCAACCATCTCTTTCATAAATGGGTGCCACCATTCTACCTCTATGTCCCTTGTTGTTCTTAGTTTTCCAACATGCGTGGGGCCATGGGCTTGTTTGATCAACAGGTGACATAGTTTAGCTGGTGCCACGAGTCTGCCATCATGAGCTCTCCAGATTCCTTCAGTCTTGGTGGCTCCCTTATGAGCCCATTGATTATGCTCATAGACTCCTGCTTGTGCTTGCATTTCTTTGATGCTCTCCAAAGTGAGTTGCTCTTGATTTTCACTGTTCAAACAAATCATTTGCTGGGTGTAGCCGCCTGCTACTTTAGCTGCCTTGTCTGCTGCATCATTTCCTTTTGCCACTGCTGTATCAGTTTTCTGATGACCTTTGCATTTCATTATAGCAACATGTGATGGCAGCAGTGCCGCTTTCAGTAGGGCTCTTAATGCTTCAGCATGTTTGACAGGATTTTTGGATGAAGTCAGGAAACCTCTTCTCATCCACTGGGGGCCGTCAATATGGACAGCGCCATATGCATAAGCAGAGTCTGTGTATACATTTATTCTCTGGCCTTCTCCGTGTTTCAATGCTTGTGTTAACGCGACTATTTCTGCAAGTTGTGCAGAGGCTGGCTGTGGAATGATGTGTGCTTCCAAAGTTTGTGTGTTTTCTCCACTTTGTTGCACTACAGCATAGGAAGCTACATTTCCTTCATCTCCTTTGTAGCAGCAGCCATCACTGTATAGAATTTTATCTGGATTATTCAATGGTTCGGTTTCCAAATCTGATCTAATTTTAAGATCTTGTTGTGAGACAAATGCACAGTCATGTGGGTCATGGTTTTCTGAATTCAGTCCTGTTGCCATGTTGATTGTCCCTGCCACATATGTGATGTGGGGCTTAGTTAGTGTTTCTTCTATCTTTACTTTTCTAACTGGAGAAAAAGTGAACGCTTGTGAGTTTAGAAACGCCACTACACCATGTGTAGTGTTTACTTTTAGAGGGTGGCACATCACCACGTGTGCAGTCTTTTGAATTGTCTTTGCTAGAGCAGCCAGGTGTCTTGTACAACCTGTTTGTCCTTGTTCAACATTGTCCAATTTTGAGCTGTGGTACATCAGTACATGTCTTTCTCCCCCTTTTTTCTGAAACAGGACTCCATTTACCATCCCTCCTGTTTCAGAAACATCCAAATGAAAATCATCATTGTAGTCTGGGGAGCATAGATGTGCAGCTTGTCCCAAGGCTTGTTTAGTCTTAGTGAAAGCTTCTTCGCCTTCTGTAGTCCAGATGAGCTCAGCAGTGAGGTTTCTGTTTCCTGCTTCTGAGAGCATGTCTCTGAGTGGTTGAGTCAGATTTCCATAATCTGGTACATGAGTCCTACTGTAACCCGTCAATCCAAGAAATGCCAACATGTGTTGTACTGTCTTTGGTTTTCCATGTGATAGGATTGAGGTCCTTTGTGCATTGGTTAGAGTCAGGCTGTTTGCAGAAATGAGTCTTCCCAAGAAAGTGACTGATCTTCTTGCAACTTGAGTTTTTTCTTTCTTGACTTTGTATCCTGCTTCTGCAAGTAGTGTAAGGAGATTTGCTGTGGCTTCCAGGCAGGATTCAGCACGGGTGCCTGCGAGCAGCAAATCATCAACGTACTGTATCAGAGTTACACCTGGTGGCAGTTGTAAGCTGCTTAAGTCTTTTTTCAGAGCTTGATTGAACAGTCCTGGGCTGTCTTTGTAGCCTTGTGGCATTCTGTTGTAGGTGTATTTCTGTCCTTTATATGTGAAAGAAAATATGTCTTGTACTTCAGGGTCCAATGGTAGACAAAAGAAAGCATTAGCCAGATCTATGACTGTGAAGTATTTGTGTTCAGGATTGAGATTTTGAAGCGCCACATATGGGTCTGGAACAGGTATATTTTGTGACACTGTAGCAGAGTTGATTTTTCTTAGATCATGAACCATTCTCCAGTCTTTGTTGCCAGCTTTTGGGACTGGTAAAATGGGTGTGTTCCAGATGGAGTTTGAGTGTCTGATTACACCAGCTTCTAGGAGTCCATTGATTGTTGCTCCTATTCCTTCAACCTGCTCTCTTTTTAGGTTATATTGCGGTAACCAACATGATTGTTCTGTTTTGAGAGTCACTGAGACCTCATGATGAGGCACAAAACCTACATCATAGTCTCCAGTTGTCCACAAATATGATGGGATATCTTTGAGTGTTTCTTCTGTGTCAGGATGGTTGGTGTGTTCTCTTCCATGGTCTCTTTCCAATTCTTGTTCTTCCAAGATGCCAACATCCATACTGTGGTGAGTGATTTTCCACATCGTCTCATCTTCTGCTCTTCATACGCAGGCAATACTGGTTGGGAGCCAGTTGATTGACATGGCTCTCTTTATCATGGGACCTAAAGACCTTGCTTCAGATCCTACTGCCAATGCCAGTGTGATATGTGGCACTGCTTCAGCTGATAATGCATACCATTGCAGTTGTTCTTTAGTGAGAGCACATAATGCAACTACACCTTGAGGTCCCACGTAGATGTCCTTGACTTCTATTTGCTCCTTTGTCATGTTTCTTTCTTCCTCCCAGGCTTGTTGATACTCTTCGTCAGGTTGACGCAAGTAGTTATAGGTGCAGTGTAAAGGATCAAGTGGAGGTCCATATGGAGCTAATGTGTTGATCCAAGGCTTCCATTCCATGTAAGTCTTCTGGACTCCTGGAGTGTCTTGACCTTCTGTCAACAGGCGGCTCCAATACACTGTTATGGTAGTTTCTTCAATGTCTTGGGTAGGGCTTGATGTCATCACCAAGATCCTTTGATCTGTTTGATACTGTCCATGCAGAGGTATTTGTCCAGGAAACTGTAGAGTCAGTCCATCACTGGAACATAGAATTCGTGCTCCAGTTTTAACCAGCAGGTCTCTACCCATCAGGTTTACAGGACACTTTGGGGAGAAAAGGAAAGGGTGTAGCAGGGATTGTCTACCAAGTACAGTGACCAATGGCATGGTATACTTTTGTTCTTCTGTTCTTCCCGAGTATCCAACGGTTCGAAGGGTCTTTGTAGAGAGAGGTGGTGTTTTTCCTTTCAAGGAAGTTATACAGGACGCTGTTGCTCCTGTGTCCACCATCAGTTCCATTTTTTCTCCTTCTATCGTACAGGTGACCATTGGTTCATTCTGAGCTGGAATAGCTTCACCTGCAGTTGGATCCTCTGGGCATCTTCATTGTGAGGAACCATCCCATTCCTGGGAATGTTCCCATGCAGCGAGTGGCATTTGGTGAGTGTTGGGAGGATTTCTTCCTCTTCCTCTACCAAAACTTTGCTGTCCTCTCCCTCCTGCAGGACCGTGCTGTCCTCTTCCTCCTCTTCCATAGGTGGGATGTCCTCCTCCTCTACTGTTAGGGAATCCTCCTCTTCCTTGATAGGAGTTTCCTCCTTGGTATGGGTTTCCTCCTCCTTGTTGCCCATACTGGTGGCAATCTTTGACCCAGTGAGATGCGCTTCCACAATTAAAGCATCCCTGTGGCGGAGCTCTTTCATAATTTCTGTAGCGGTTGTTACCCCCTCTCCATGCTCCTCTGTTTGGTACTTGCCATGGAGGTCCATTCTGAGGAACTTGTTGCTGTGTATGAGTCTGTATTGTTGTTTCTGGGAATTCTCCAGTATCGTACTGTCCCATTAACATCTGTCTCTTATCTTTCTTATTTCTTGAAGCCTCAGTGTCTTTCTCAGCCATTTGAGCCTTTGCCAATCTTCTGGTGGTTGTCAGATGTTCTTCTTCCTTCTGCACTTCTGTCTGCCTGTGTTGCTCGTCATGATGCACAAGGTGCTCTCTCCAAAGTGCATTAGACATTGAGTCTAGTCCCACCACACTCTTCAGACAGTTTTGGACATGAGTAGATAGGGCCTTTATCACTGCATGTCTCCAGAACATGGTACATGATGGAGAGAGGTCATGTCTTTCTCCAGTGCTGTCTAACCAGACGCCTTCGCTTCTTTTCAGGAAAGCATGCATGTCTTCATCATTTCCTTTCTTTAGGCCTGTCACTGCTGTTATGCTGCGGGTGGTGGGAAAAGCGTCTCTCATAGCATCCCAGTAATGATTCCTGTGAGGATTGAAGGATTTTTCATCGTCCTCGTTATTGCATCCAGCGATGAGATCCATGTCTAGCATCGTCTTTTTTCCTTCCAGTCTGCCCATGAGAGTCCTCAAGTCTCCCACACAAACACGATCTCCTGCTGTGTATTTCTCAAATTCATTAATCCATTTCTGTGCTCCTGAGGTGAGGGGAGGCAATTTGGCCGCCAAACTCTCCAAATCACGATGACTCCAGGCGTGGTATATCATGGGTCCTCCTAGTGTTGCCATGAGTGGCATCTGTTGTGCTGCTCTTTGCTCTTCCATCTTATTTCTGGTCCTAGTTGAAATTGACTGTTCTTTCGTCTTCAGTCGTCCTTCTACAAAGTATGTCTTGAAGTCACTCTTTTCTTCTGGGGAAATCGTGCTGAGACTCCTTTCAGAATTCCTTGAGCTTCTTTCAGCTTGTTCAAATTCTTCTTCATCCTCATCAGTTTTATCTTCTTCATACTCAGGTCCCTCCTTACTTGTTGCTTCTTCCTCCAGTTTTTCCAGGCTGTCATAGCCCGTTCTTTGGCGTGTAACTGAGTATGAATCTGGGGTGCGTAGTACCTCTTTATGTAGATTTGGAGCAGGGCGAGCAACAAAATGAGAGGGAGAGTGGGCGTTGAGTAGCTTTTCCTCTCATTTTTCCTCGAGTAGTTGGACATGTTTCATCAGGTGCTCTAGTCGTTTCTCTGTTTCTCCCTCCTCAACTTCCAGACATCCTCCCTTTATGCCCATCATGGGTATTGGAGTGGGATTAACAGGATTGTGACTGGGTGCATATGCTGGAGGGGCGGAGACTTGTGTCAAATCTGGGTAGAGTTGAGGTGTAGGCTGGACAGGTGTAGTTTCTTCATGTTTGGTGCCTTTTTCTTCTTCTTTTGCTTCCCTGATTACACAAATTGTCTCAGGTGCGGTCTGAGGTATGTTCTTGAAGAGTAGAAGGAGATGCATAGCTCTGGATTTTCTGTTTGCAGCTTTCAATGCGGCTTTCTTTACAGCTCCAAATCTTTGTTTTTCTCCTGTCTTCTCCATGCTGCCATCTTTTGTTGATAATCGCCATTTTCAAATTCGTAAACTGCCCTTCTTTGGTCCTCACTTGGACCTGGTTGATCATCAGTTGGAAACAATCCTCTTTCTTGCCATGCGAGTAGTAGCTTTTCTGTCTTTGCTCGAACCTTCTTTCTTTCACTTGGTTTGGTGCAGGCATCCAATCGTTGGTACATTTGTTCTTTGTACTGTGCTGTGGACACAACCTTGACTTGCTTTGAGCTTTCAGATGGATCCATCATGTTGAAAATTTGAAATTCCTCAAATGTTGTTCAGTCAGTGGAGATACTCAAAATTCAAATAAATTGAGCGCAAAATGAAAATAAAAATTAGAAATAAAAAATGTTTAAAGTTCAAAAATTAATTGAGCGAGAAATAAAATTTAAAGCAAAAAATGTTTACGTTTTAAATCTAAATTAAAAATGAAATAAAATTGTTTATGTTTTAAATCTAAAATAGAAATGATATTAAAAAATGTTTATGTTTTAAATCTAAAATAAAAATGAAATAAAATTGTTTATGTTTTAAATCTAAAATAGAAATGAAATAAAAAATGTTTATGTTTAAATCAGAAATAGAAAATAAAAATTGGAAGTGTAGATTTCCTAAGTTTAAATCTGGAATCAGAAATAAAAAGGAAACATGTAAATCAAAACCATAAAATGTAAATCTGAAATATAAGTATAATCAAAGGTAAATCAAAGGCAGGACTTATTCAAACTTTTTCTCTAATGGGCAATTCGTGACAATTATTATAATTATAACTCTTAGTAGTTATTTGAATTTGGGTGTAAATTCAATTTTGTCCACCAGATGGAGGCATATGTCCACAACAAGAGGGTCAAAGTTCAACTTGAGTGTATTCGGTCAAGAGGATTTACAGAATTACAGAAACAGGAAATGGACTACAAGTCGAATCAATGGAACTACAAATTATTTTCCACTCCTTGTGGAGGATTTACAGAATTACAGAAACAGGAAATGGACTACAAGTCAAGTCAATGAAACTACAAATTTTCTTGCAGCTTTGTCCCTTTGGAACTCCTGGTGGAGAACTTACTGTATTACAAAAACAGGAAATGGAATCGAATTAATGGAGCTACTGTTACAGCGCACACACTCCGTGTAGGAGTACATCCCCTGGAGCCGGAGCCTTGTATTTGTTACTTTTTATCAATACACAAACTCTTCGTTGTAATGCCCAACCCCAAATGTTATCAGCGTGAGACTCAAGGTTCTGTTTGTTCCGAGGTGCTTTCGAAAGTCGAACAACTTCTTGGCGTTTGTATACGCTCGAGTTGCCGGCCCTGTTAAACACTCGTACCAACTAGTTCCTTCTGGTGAGACTTTTTTCAACTTTTAATAACCCCAACACCTTCCCGTGATTCCCCTTTATCTATCGATAGTCAAACAGTCAGTTTGCACGGTTAAATCTTCCGCTACAAACGTAAATGTAACCCCAAACAAGCGTTAGCTCCACGTTAGCTTCAGGCGGGCGCCTGGAGCTGTATAGACGTTAGCTCTAAAATAGCTTGACTTTGACGCCTCAATTCATTCACTTACAAACAACATTGCTTTTCAACAACTCACACACACATTCATCAACATCCATCCATCCATCCATCGTCTACCGCTTATCCGGGATCGGGTCGCGGGGGCAGCAGCTCCAGTAAGGAACCCCAATCTTCCCTTCTCCGGGCCACATCCTCCAGCTCCGACTGGGGGATCCTGAGGCGTTCCCAGGCCAGTGAGGAGATATAATCTCTCCACCGAGTCCTGGGTCTTCCCCGGGGTCTCCTCCCAGCTGGACGTGCCTGGAACACCTCCCTAGGGAGGCGCCCAGGTGGCATCCTTACTAGATGCCCGAACCACCTCAACTGGCTCCTTTCAACGTAAAGGAGCAGCGGCTCTACTCCGAGTCTCTCACGGATGGCTGAGCTTCTCACCCTATCTCTAAGGGAGACGCCAGCCACCCGTCTGAGAAAACCCATTTCGGCCGCTTGTACCCGTGATCTCGTTCTTTCGGTCATGACCCAGCCTTCATGACCATAGGTGAGGGTAGGAACGAAGATCGACCGGTATATTGAGAGCTTTGCCTTCTGGCTCAGCTCTCTTTTCGTCACAACGGTGCGGTAAAGTGACTGTAATACCGCCCCCGCTGCGCCGATTCTCCGGCCAATCTCTCGCTCCATTGTCCCCTCACTCGCGAACAAGACCCCGAGGTACTTGAACTCCTTCACTTGGGGTAATGGCTCATTCCCTACCCGGAGTAGGCAATCCACCGGTTTCCTGCTGAGAGCCATGGCCTCAGATTTGGAGGTGCTGATCCTCATCCCAACCGCTGCACACTCGGCTGCGAACCGATCCAGTGAGTGTTGAAGGTCACAGACCGATGATGCCATAAGGACCACATCATCTGCAAAGAGCAGCGATGAGATCCTCAGGTCACCGAACTGCAACCCCTCTCCTCCACGACTACGCCTCGATATCCTATCCATGAAAATCACGAACAGGATTGGTGATAAAGCGCAGCCCTGGCGGAGGCCAACATTCACGGGAAACGAGTCCGACTTACTGCCGAGTATCCGGACACAACTCTCGCTTTGGGCGTACAGGGATTGGATGGCCCTCAAAAGTGACCCCCTCACCCCATACTCCCGCAGCACCTCCCACAGTATCACCCGGGGGACCCGGTCATACGCCTTCTCCAGATCCACAAAACACATGTAGACCGGATGGGCGTACTCCCAGGCCCCCTCCAGGATCCTTGCAAGAGTAAAGAGTTGGTCTGTTGTTCCACGACCAGGACGGAATCCGCATTGTTCCTCTTCAATCAGAGGTTCGACTACCGGCCGAACCCTCCTTTCCAGTACCTTGGAGTAGACTTTACCAGGGAGGCTGAGAAGTGTGATACCCCTGTAGTTGGCACACACTCTCTGGTCCCCCTTTTTAAATAGGGGAACCACCACCCCGGTCTGCCAACCCCTAGGCACTGTCCCAGACTTCCACGCAATGTTGACGAGGCGTGTCAACCAAGACAGCCCCTCAACACCCAAAGCCTTCAGCATTTCTGGACGGATCTCATCAACCCCTGCGGCTTTGCCACTGTGGAGTTGTTTGACTACCTCAGTGACTTCCATCAGGGAAATTGACGATGATCCCCCATCAGCTTCCAGCTCTGCCTCAACCATAGAGGGCGTGTTAGTCGGATTCAGGAGTTCCTCAAAGTGCTCCTTCCAGCGGCCGATAACCTTCTCAGTTGAAGTCAGCAGGGTCCCACCCTTGCTGTACACAGCTTGGATGGTTCCTCGCTTCCCCCTCCTGAGGTGCCGGATGGTTTTCCAGAAGCACCTTGGTGCCGACCGAAAGTCCTTCTCCATAGCTTCTCCGAACTTCTCCCACACCCGCTGCTTTGCCTCTGACACGGCAGAAGCTGCCGCCCTTCTAGTCCTTCGATACCCTGCAACTGTTTCCGGAGTCCTCCCGGATAACATAACCCGGAAGGACTCCTTCTTCAGTCGGACGGCTTCCCTGACCACCGGGGTCCACCACGGTGTTCGAGGGTTACCGCCCCTTGAGGCACCTAAGACCTTGAGACCACAGCTCATCACCGCAGCTTCAGCAATAGAGGTTTTGAACATCGTCCACTCAGGTTCAATGCCCCCAACCTCCACAGGGATGGCTGAAAAGCTCCGCCGGAGGTGTGAGTTAAAGATCCCCAGGACAGGGGCTTCCTCCAGACGTTCCCAGTTCACCCGCACTACCCGTTTGGGTTTACCAGGTCTGTCCAGAGTCTTCCCCCACCCCTTGATCCAACTCACCACCAGATGGTGATCAGTCGACAGCTCCGCCCCTCTCTTCACCCTAGTGTCCAAAACATGCGGCCTCAGATCAGATGATACGATTACGAAATCGATCATTGACCTTTGGCCTAGGGTGCTCTGGTACCACGTGCACTTATGAGCATCCTTATGTTCGAACATGGTGTTTGTTATGGCCATTCCATGACTAGCACAGAAGTCCAACAACAAACGACCGTTCGGGTTTAGATCAGGGAGGCCCTTCCTCCCAATCACGCCTCTCCAGGTGTCTCCATCGTTTCCCACGTGTGCGTTGAAGTCTCCCAGCAAGACTACGGAGTCCCCTACTGGAGCCACCTGCAGGGCTCCATTCAGGGTCTCCAAGAAGGCCGAATACTCCGAACTGCGGTTTGGGGCATAGGCACAAACAACAGTCAGAGTTTTCCACCCCATAACCCGAAGGCGTAGGGAGGCGACCCTCTCGTCCACCGGGATAAACTCCAACGTGGCGGCGCTCAGCCGGGGGCTAGTGAGTATCCCCACCCCGGCCCGAGGCCTCACACCTTGGGCAACTCCGGAGAAGAATAGAGTCCAACCCCTATCCAGGAGTACGGTTCCAGAGCCAAGACTGTGCGTGGAGGTAAGCCCCACCAGATCCAACTGGTAGCGATCCACCTCCCGCACTAGTTCCGGCTCCTTCCCCCACAGAGAGGTGACGTTCCACGTCCCCAGAGCCAGCCTCTGCTGCCCGGGTCTGGTCCGTCGAGGTCCCTGACCATCACTGCCACCCGTGTGACAGCGCACCCGACCCCAGCGGTTTTTCCCATGAGTGGTGGGCCCACAGGATGGATGGATGGGAGGCACCACGTAGCTTCTTCGGGCTGTGCCCGACCGGGCTCCGTGGCAAACCCGGCCACCAGGCGCTCGCTGTCGGGCCCTCCCTCTGGGCCTGGCTCCAGACGGGGGCCCCGGGCTTCCTCCGGGCAGGGTCTCTCCTTTCCTTTCCCTTTCTTTCATGAAGTCGTTTTTGAACCATCAACATATAGTTTCCAAACCACACTGCATTGATACTCGTTCTATGCCGTTATTATTGGAATAAATAGGGTTTTTATAGCCCCCGCTAGGAATAAATAGGGTTTTTATAGCCCCCGCTAGGAGAAGGTCACTCTTCTCCCACACAGCCGAATTCCGTGATCTTTTAAACCACTTCAAAATGCTTACTTACTTTAAACTATGTGTCTATGGTCGTCTACGGAAGATGAATAAATATATAGTGAGACAATGGGGAATTCGTCAACCTCATCCACGCAGTCACATCAAAATATTCACTGTTAAGGTTTTCTCTTTTTAACCAGAACAGGCCGCGTTGGCCTTTTCCTCCTGCAGACACCACCAGTCACTCAGACTGCGCTTTCTTCCCAAAGACTTGATATTTTAACTTTACACTATCAAATCGAGCGCTACTCGAAAACCTTATTTCTTACACCGGTGTCACTTTTTAAAACCTTTTCTGTGCACAGTTTCATATGGTATTTTTCAAAACTTTGTCACCATCACTTCATCAATATGCAAACAGCATGGATAGTATATTTTATGAGACAGCGTTCAGAGTGTGTTCTTTGACATTTACAAGTATTATTGTTCTACAATAAACTATTGCAATTTCGTTTATAACAGGTTTGCTCACCTTATCGTTTGTCAGGCCTGTTGTAAATGTCATTGAACGCACTCCTCTGGCTTCTCATCCAGTCGCCCTCGTGTCCAGAACTTTCATATCATCACGTCGGGGTCACCAGGTTTTGAGGCCCAAAGGGCGCTGAGGTAGTCTTTCAATTGAATCCAGTAAACTTCTAGTTGGTCAAGATACTTATTTATTTAAAGTGATGATGACAGCAATATCAAAAAATACCCTCAGCCGAGGACACTTTCACACACCAAGTCCACAGTCCGAATCAATAAAGAGCCAGTTAGCTGTCTGTTGGTACAAGTGAAAAGTGTTACAAAAACATCATAATCATTTTGCTATATTCTCTACAGAAGGGTGTCGTCGTCCCTCATTGGTCCATGTTGGCGCGGTTATGCCCCTTGGTGGGCCGTCTTGTAGGTGGCGAGATGGAGGTGGACCTGAAACACTTTGAAGAGAACCTACAGTGCTTCATTCATAACTAATATAGTGCTCATTATACATTTGTGCAGAAATACATGTTGTGCAATAATACATTTAGATTGAGGTGGACGAGTGCATGTGATAATCATTAAATGTGACACAATACATAATACATTTTGATTGAGCTGTACGAGTACATGTGATAATCATTAAATGTGACACAATACAATCAGGAGTTTATTTACTTCACAGTAACCAGGTCATGATTTCTGGGAAGAGACGTCGACAATCGAGAAACGTCAACAATCGGCTACGCAAGGTCTTCGGCGGGGTTTCCATGGGCCCAGACGCTACCGGAGGTCTGATGAGTCTAAAGCAGGGAGACCGGACAGTAGCTGCTTATGTGATTGACTTTCGGACCAGAGCTCGCCAGAGTGATTGGAATTCTGCGGCTCAAAATGACGCTCACCTGCTAGGGCTAGCGGATTATCTTAAAGATGAGCTGGTATCTTTTGAGTTACCATCCTCGCTAGATGGATTAATCAAACTCACGTCCAGACTGGATCGGCGGATCCAGGTGAGGAGGCGAGAGAAACGACAGCGGCCACTAGGTCACTTCACATCCGGCCGGCAGCGAGGACCTGTGGCGCCCACCAGTTTTGATGCTGAGCCATTGCCAGGCGGACCTGAGCCCATGCAGGTGGGGCGTACCAGCCTCACCTCAGAGGAACGTGAGCACCGTAGACGAAGGAACCTCTGTCTATACCAGGGGTCGGCAACCTTTACCACTCAAAGAGCCATTTGGACCCGTTTAACACAGTAAAGAAAACACTGGGAGCCACAAAACCCTTTTGACATTTAAAATGAAATAACACTACATATAACGTTTTTTTTGCCTTTATGCTATGTATAAACAAACTATAATGTGTTGCATTTATGAAATCAATGAACGACTGCAGAGAAAACAAAATTAAATTTCTGCATGCAACTAAACATTTTGAGCTCCGAAAAAAAGACGTTGACGTTGGGTTGAAGGTTACTTTCAAGTAAAATACTCAATGTCTATTTGAGTCCTTCTTGTATTTATGAAAAAAAAACGCTGAACTTAAATTATCCACCGTCAGCAAACCAAAAATGCCGTCCTCTCTCTGTGTGCCGTCATCCTTTTACTGGCGCGTGCAGTCAGCTGTCAACCTGAAAAATAAAAGGACTATTTCACTGAACAATGAAAAAATATGAATATGTGCAAAATAATAGGCAATTAAAATATTTATCATACTTGGTTAATGTGATTTCTGCTCCTGAACCTCAGCGCACAGCGTCTGCACATCAGGGCTGTATGCCGTCACCTTCATCTTCACACAGGATCGTAAACTGTCATCTGTGAGGCGTGCGCGATGTTTGCTTTTAATAAAGTTCATGTTGGAGAACACCTGCTCACATACATATGTGGATCCAAAGATCGACAGGACTCCAAGTGCATACTTTTTCATGTTCACATAAACGTCGGGGATAACATTCCAAGTTTCGAACACAAGTTGGTCCGTTTTGGGGAGGTTTTCAATATCACGCCATTTGTGATTCTGAGCAAGAACGGCCTTCTGACGGGCAACATCTTCAAGGTCTGCTGTCAAGCGTTTAAACTTGGACACCCATATGTCTTTGTCGGCTATGTCGGCCAGTTCCATCTCAAGATCAGGTTGACTCACACCTGCCAATGCAGTCATATTATTATATATTCTCCATCTGTGAACGGCTTCCCGTGCCTGACTATTTCCTGAGCGGCTACAAAACTCGCATATGTACTTGAATTTGCAGACTTCATCCACTTCTTGAAGTGATTTTTACTCAGATCAACCTTCCGCATCAGTTCCGAAACGGCTTTTTTTCTCCAATCTCCATCCGGATATTTTTGAGCAAAGGCTGCGTGTTTATTCTGGAAATGTCTTGCGACATTTGACTTTTTGTTGTTTCCTAGTTTCTCATTACATATTAAGCATACTGGTAAACCAGTCTCGTCAGCAGTGAAAGCAAATGAATCTGTCCACGTACCATTGAACGTTCTGTTTTCTTCAGACACTTTTCTCTTCTTAGAATTCTCCATAGTTGTCCTACCTGGGATTCGAAAAGTTCAAGAAATCGCGCGCTGGCGGGTGTCGCACATTGGCGGTTGTGACGCATAGTAACAGCGTAACAGCGACATAACATTTTTTAACACGTTTTATTTAGATGTTACAAGATCACCATAATCTTCAAATTGAGAATTACATTTTAAAAACGAACAAACTAAAATAAAATACATTTTAATTAAATACTCATTCATTATTTTCAAAAGCCACAGGGAGCCGCATCAGAGGGATGAAAGAGTCGCATGCGGCTCCGGAGCCGCGGGTTGCCGACCCCTGCCCTAGTTTAAAGGAACAGGCAGGAATACCAGCATGTACTACTACTAGATAAGTACCTCATACAACCCCAAACTATCCTTTTAATGTAAAACAATATTGATAGGTGTAGCTTTGAAGGTGCAATGTGATAGATGTGGCCAAAATTTAAGTTTACATTTCTCTTTTGATGAACTAGTATTATCTGTTTTACTTCCAGCTAGCAATGTATGCGACTGTATCACTTCCTGAGACTCGCCATACAGAAATATAAAAGCTTTTATAAACTGGTTACAGATTGAATGTGTTAGCAAACATGAAGAAAAATGCACAGCTATGTATGAAAAATGACCCAGATCATTACTTTAAATGTTAAATTGCCCTCTCACTAGCAAATATGCAGTGTAGATGTTCAGTGAGAGCATGTGGAAGTGTGTATGTGTGTTTATTGCCTGTGGGCTCCCACTCTAAGCCCTGTAAAACATGGGCATCCTGTTTATGCAGCCCAGACCCCACTGGGTGTGCACGGCTGGCTGTGACTCACTGCTTGGCATTGTTGCTGGGCCACAGTTCCCATGCGGCTGTTCCTAGGTGTTGCAGAGGAGAGGAGAAAATACTGAGAGTTTCCATCACTGTAGGTCTGTTTTCAGCATCTGATCCACAAATTGAATAGAAACATGAAGAAGGGCAAGCTGTCTCAATCAAGAGTCACGGCCGATTGTCCTTTAATTATTCTGTCTGTACAAGACAAACTATAAATCTTTTGGGAACTGACACCATGGGACTCAATTTCCCAGGATCTTTCACGGGTGTCAAAACCATCCCTCACATCCTGCAACCTGATATCATCTGTTCGTACCTAGCGGTGAACACATGCCATGATTAAAAAGAGAAGCCTCAAGTTGTTTGCGCTCTTATTCTTCTGCTCTCTCCACATCAGATGGCTCTCTGATCACAGTGCAGTCTGCTTGGAAGCAGATTCCCCTTCCTATCACGGTAGAGATGCAAGAGCTTGCCTGAAAAACTCCCTTAGCCAGAAATACTAATCTTAAATTTAGCACATGCAGCAGCTATACGTCACAACAATAGAAGCAACAAGCAGCCAATAGCGAGCCAAATTCAAACTATGACAGGCATTCATGGACAAAATCAGTTGATTCTTCCTGTTTGTTACATTCAGGGCTCTATTACATTGAGTTAGTTCCCCCTATGTAGCTTTTTTTTCTGTCCTAGCAGAAGTTTACTCTGTGTGGCAAGACGGGAATTTTAGATTCTGCCAAGTTACTTTTGGACATTAAAAAAATAAGCCAAGTGGGCTTTCTAATTCTGAGAGCATGGAAGCCCAATCTTGCCAAGAAGAGAAAATAAACATGAAATGTAAATCATAATAAAAACAAAAAATACTCAAAAAAAAATTATACCACATCAGGTCGGTAGAAATCCAAGATGGCCACCGAAAATGGGAAAAATCTTCATATCGCCATAACTTTGCTGATATACGAGCTAGGAATGTGTATGAACTGTCCGTATGTTTTCAGGCATAATGAATTCATTTAAATCATTGTTTAAACAATCTGATCATGCTAAGGGGTTGAAATCCAAAATGGCCGCCATCCATGTAGTTTCCGCCATCCAAGATGGCCACTCCCTGTCTTCCATGCATATTCCGGATGTGACACCACCTCGTCATTCTTTAGAAAGGAGAAAAAAGAGCGTGTGGCAAGCATGGAGGAGTTATTCTTCAGTAACCGATGCCTTTCTATTCATCTGGAATCACCCATTTGAGGTCCTTGAAGCAAACTCGCCACAGTTCAAGCATCTGGAACGGTTCATCATTGTCATGTATGACAAAACAAGCACCGAGGACAATGTCAATGAGGCACGACGGGAACTGTTCTCCAAGAAGAGCAGAAGCCTTGACAGTATCGCACGAACTCCGGTACTTTGCTACTATCATTATATGAAACACCGTCAAACACGTATTGTTTGTATTCTGTTGTAATAGCATTCCAACTCAACTCATATTAAATACATGTACATATATTATAAATGTAAAGATACATGATGTATGGTTGTAGTCATTATTTTTGCAGGATTTAGCGCCTTGAGATTGCTTTTAGCTTTGAAAGGCGCTTTATAAATACAATTTATTATTATTATTATTATTATTATTATTAGGATGCACTTCTGCAACATACCAAACAGGTCATTCTGCAAGCTGGTATATGGTCACAAAGTTCTCAGGCACAAGCATGCATCCCATCACCTGAACCGTATGGCTGGACAATGGAAGCTGATAAATGGCAACCGCTTTGGATGACATTGCCCGAGGCTGCAAAGGCATGCTCTGAACTCATGTGTGGCTGTAAAGCCGAGCGAGGCTGTCGCAGCTGCAAATGCATCAAATCTGGCCTCAACTGCACTGAACTTTGCACATGCAAATGTGAAAAGTGATCACCAATTTCACAGATCACATGCTATGTTGTGTCATTTTGTTGTGTTGATTATCTTCTTTTATGATGCTCATACAATTTAAACAAATTAAATGATTTAAAATATACCTGGGTAGAATTAAAATACTTTAATACGTTCTCTTTGGCTTCTGTCATTATAGTATGATGATGTTGGTATTTTTGTACCATAGTTTGTTTTTACTACCTTTGTATATATAAAGTATATCTTCTTATTTTCTAATAGAGTTGATATTGTATTTGTTTGTAGTGAACACATTCAATGATAGATGAAAAAAGTAGCAGCCAGACAAGTGAGGGCGACAGATCAGACAACAGCATTGATGTGAACCAGTAGTCATATTACCTGTCCCTGTAGGCTATGGGTTCACAGTGCACACACCAGCTGATCTCTCATAGCTTTTATGTTAGGAACATTTTTAAACAAACTATACGCAACCCCACTGACAAATAAAAAGTTCTATACGCCACACCAAATACAAATATGATAATTTTACGGGGGCATTACCCCAGAATCAATCAATCATTCTGAACGGTAGCATTACATCTCAATGCAGATACAGTGCATGAAGTGGAGGGTACATCTCTTCCGCAACACAGGAATCAGGTTAGCTGGACAGATTGAGACTAATGAATCATTTGTTTCACTGTCAATCATGCCGTCATTACACAGTTGAGTCTCAGACAGAGACGACTCGAACACAAACTACAGTCAAAATAAATCAAGTGTCTTAATCAGGATGAGGATTAAACAGTTTATTCCTTCTTTTTGGTTTACAAACAAAAAGGCACCCATTGATTTCATTGTTTTGGGAGTTTCACATTGACTGTGGAAAAAACTCCCTTTTCTCCTTCTGAAACTAAACACAGTGACCCGCTGCTCAAAGCAGGAGCAATGAACATGTTTAAAAATGAACATCGACACTGTAAGCATTCTGAATGTAATCATAACCTCGGAAGAAAAACTTTTAGCAATGCTAGTACAGCCTAAGCATATGGACCCATGTTGTGTTGGCCATGTAAAAAAGCACACAATATTTGAGCCATGAAAACAAGAAGCCGGAAAAAGAATGAAGATCAATACACAGGCTGTCATGAACATGCATATCCTTGTTACTCAGTCTCCGCTGGTCGCACAGCCTGCCTACCGTGCTGGTAGGCACATTGTGTTACTTTTGGATAGAGCCAGGGTGGCAGTTTCCTTTTATTTTCCAGTCTTTATACTAAGCTAAGCTAACCAGACATGAATATTTTATGTTCTACCTATTTGAAACCATGTTTTCTGGAGATTTCAATTATTAGAATAATGGATCAATGTGACCGTTTAGGATTTGTTCCAAGTGGAGTAGAGGATGATGCAATTTGTGTAACTTGCCCTGTTGGATGAACAAATCATTGCTATGATTCAGTATTGTGGGAACAGGAAAAGGACCGGGTCATCACCATCACATCTGACCTACTCACTCACAGTTACAAGAAAATGGAGTTACAACAGCAGAAAAGTATCGCACGACACTCCAATGAACAAACACTTCCTTAATATTCAAATGACAGTATTGTTAATTTCTTGTTTCAGGAGTCAAAAGGAAGAGTCTGGCTGTGTTATTCTATTACATTCAGAGACAAAAAAGTAGTCAAGCCAGACAGTCTGCACACCCCTTTCACTTTCTCCATATTTTATTACGTTACAGACTTATTCTACAATAGATTGAGTTCACGTACATACACAAAATAGCCCATAATGACAAAGTGAAAACAGGTTTTTAGACATTTGTGCTAATTTATTAAAAAATCAAAATATAAAATATCATATGTGCACAAGTGTGCACACCCTTTGATATGACAACCAAAAGTGAGCTGAGGTGCATTTTGTTTTCACTGATACTGCTTGAGATGTTCCTACAACTTGTTTGAAGTCCACCTGTGGTAAATGAAATTGATTGGACATGATTGGCCAACACCTGCTAAGGTCCCACAGTTGACAGTGCACGTTAGAGCCAAATCCAAGCCATGGGATGAAAAGAAGTATCTGCAGACCTCAGAAACAGGATTGTGTCAAGGCACAGCTCTGGAGAAGGGTATGGAAACATTGATGCAGCGTTACATGTCCCAAAGAGCACAGTGGCCACCATCATTCATAAATGGAAGACGTTTGGAACCACCAAGAATCTTCCTAGATCTGGCCGCCCGGCCAAACTGAGCAATGGTGGTGCCAGGGAGGTGAGCAGGAACCCGAGGGTCACTCTGACAGAGCTCCAGCGTATCCTTGAGGGGATGGGAGAACCTCTCAGAAGATCAACCATCCAGGTAGCACTCCACCAATCAGGCCTTTATGGCCAGACGGAAGCCACTCCTTAGTAAAAAGGCACATGACAGCCCGCTTGGCGTTTGCCAAAAGGCACTTAAAGGACTCTCAGACCATGAGAAACACAATTATCTGGTCTGATGAAACCAAAATAGAACTTTTTGGCCCTAATGCCAAGCGTTACCCTGAAGAAAACCTGCTCCAGAGCACTCTGGACCTCAGACTGGGGCGAAGGTTTACCTTCCAACAGGACAACGACCCGAAGCACACAGCCAAGAGAACAAAGGAGTGGCTTCGGAGAAAGTCTGTGGATGTCCTTGAGTGGCCCAGCCTGAGCCCAGACCTGAATCCAATTGAACATCTGTGTACCGACGCCACGTCCTCATCCAACCTGACAGGGCTTGCAAGGATATGCCAAGAGGAATGTGCAGAAATCTCCAGAAACAAGTGTGCCAAGCTCGTAGCTTCTTTCCCAAGATGCCTTGAAGTTTTAATCCTTGCCAAAGGTGCATCAACTAAGTATCAGGCTAAGGGTGTGTACAGATATGTAACCCCTAAATAACCTACTGTTGTCTAATAAATAAATTGCATATTTTCTAAAAACCTGTTTTCACTTTGTCTTGTCTATTGTGTGTAGATATTTGAGGCAAAAAATGGACTTAATCTATTGTAGAATAAGTCTAACGTAATAAAACATGTATTTATGTATACGTGTATATGTAAATATCTGTAAATGCGTAGACAGCAACTTAAAACATTGAAACTCAGCTCTGGACAAACTGCACTTACATCCATATTTACTAAGTATTATTTACAGCAGCTGAAGTAAAATAACCACACAATGTCATTAGCAGAAAAATACATCTGTATTTTGAAATCTACCTAAATAGAGCTGTACACAAAATAATTATAAAACAGATCCGATTGCTCTTTTCACATAGTTAGAATATTGAAAAAAAGTTTAGGCACGATTCACGTCTTTTAAAAATGGTGCATCTTTCCACTAAGTCACACGATCCTTTGTAAAATGGTTCATGCTGAGAAAGTAAAAAAGACCAATCCAATTCCTAATGAATCCAGAACATTCACAGGACGCACATGTAGGCGTTTGAAGCTACTATGCCGAAGACACATGCAAGCACAAGCAAAGATGAGCACATGCTCACACCATACTTTTTTTTTAAACATCGTAGTGTGCTCGAGAAATCAGATGAGACAAATGTGCACAGGTAAAGCTCAGGTATGTAAATGTAAGACTTAATATGGCAATAACGATTAATTCCTATAAAAACCCAGAAAAATTTTATACAAACAAAATGTTGCAAAATCTGTAACTAGCCAATATTTCTTATGCAACAAGAAGGATGAAGGCAACAGAACAGTCCGAGAGTTTAACAGCAGGTTATAAACAGCATGAGCATGTGACAAATCCTGCATACTTATATTTACAGAACTAAGATAGTAAATGGACAAGTAACATGACAAACTATGAACCATTAGAATGACTTAAACAGGAAAAGAAGAAAAGTAACAACTTTTTACAAAATGGTACGCTATTGTTGAAGCGACATGAAAGTTAGTGTACTAACCAATGACCAATGAGTAAAAGTCATCGCCCACAGTGTAATAAATGACTTAATATGTTAACCAATAATGAAAGAGTTGACTGAGAAAAAGAAACCAAAAGGTGACAATATTTCTCCTCTCAACTACACCCGTCCCATCCTCTACTGAGCCTGTTAGTTAAGCGGTATTTTGGCAAAAATAGCTTTAAGAGCAAATGACACAAATTACTTTCAGACATGACAAAAAAGAAACCTGTAGAAGAAGCCTGATTTGCAAGATCTGCTGATGAAAGAACAATAAGTTTGTAGGCACTGGATAAAGCCATCTTTTTACAATCTATGTTGTGCTTGGTCGTTATTATGGAACTAGCCACTGCAGTTTACTGGGGACATACAGGAGTGCATTGTTAGCAGGACGATTAAAGACAGCCAATGACAATTCTAGGTGGGGCATGGGCCCCCCTAAGCCCTCGCAATGACAACTTTCTCTTTACACCAAGCTGTCAACACACCCGTCTAACATTACTTGAACTGGCTTTGTTCTTAGAGATGGGGTTTGGAGGGCAAGGCCGAGTTTAAACAATGATTTCTAGGCTAGCCTGTCCACAAACCTTCACCGAGTCAATACAGAATCATCCTTCCAATGCCACAGAAGAAAAGTAACTTATGCTTTGCCTTGCAAAAGTTGCTTTCATATGAAAACCCTGCTTATGATACATTTGTGTAACCTTACTAGCAGAATAAATGACACACACAAACCTCAAAAAAATAAATGTTACATTTTCAGGTGAAATATAACTTACATAACAGTTGGAGTAATTATTCTTCAATGAAATAATACATACACAGAAGAGGAAGCCTGGACTGACTCAAAACCAACTGAGATTTTTGCAGCTGAGCATCATCCAATGCATAGCTTTGTTTTGCAGGCAGCCAGGCGAGCAGACAGACGAGATGGAGCACATTTGGGTTCCCTTGAGCTTAAAAGACTGCCCCAGTAAAGCTGGCACCAGAGGGGACCCTAATGACTGCGAATGAACAGAATCAGGGCGTGTGCTCCTGCTACTCCAACGAGTCCAAGAGTTGTTAGTCTGAGCATTGTACATTGTGAGATCAATTCATGCCCTCTACGTTTCATTAAATGCTCGAGATCAGGTAAGATAGATCCCAGATATGCAACATTTAGACGGTGTGGACTCCAGGCTCGTCCAGTAGCTTTTTGTTTCACGGGCTTAACGGTTCCATTTAATCCTCAAGGGAAAGGCAGGGCTGTTTCAAGGGCTTTGAGCTCAGGAACCTCTCATCATCCACAGAAAGTGTTTCTTCATTAATTTGCCCCTTTGCCTTGCCACCCGCCACCCTTTTCCAGGATCATTATCTCATGGTGGAGGAAGCTCTGAAGTAGGAGAGGAATTTGAAGCAGAGGCTCACCACAAAGTACCAGATGTTTCTGGCCATCTGGGATCGGGCGATGAAGACGCGCCAAATGAGCACCACCAGGATGGTGTTGAAGCTATAGCGGATGTTCCTCAGCCTGGGAAACGGACACACAAATGAGACCAGTCATCGTCTTTAAAAAGGACTCGAAATTTTAGGTTTGTTAAAGTAAAGATATAAAATTTGAGATACATTTTTAAAAGACAAATCACATCCCGAGTACAGCTCTCTTTACACGGATATTTAGATGTGCCATTTCATTCATGCCCACTTTTAATTCCTTGAAAGTTTCTGTATGCTGAATTATTCACATGCTTTGTTAAAGCTGAGAGGATTACTGCCACTCCAACTTGAAATGATGATGATCTGAATGAATGGCTGAAAGAAAACTTAATTTCTGACAAATGGAAAAGACATCAGTTGTTAATGGAAGGCTGATCTGAAGTACTTGGAAATATAATGGGGTATTTAAGAACAGAGTAGATTTATCTACTGTGTATGACCTTGATGACTGCTCTCTACAGGCGCCTTGAAGAGTTGTCACTCACGTACAGTATTTCTGCCTGTGTCTGCGTCTCTTACTTGTTGAGGTGTTTGCGTGCAGCAGGCAGGCCCGACAGCTCTTCATTGAGGACATATTTTTTTGTGCCCATACAGTAACTCTCCATGTACTCCGCCCAGTGCAGCTGACGCACATCAAAATTGAACACCTACAGAAATAAAACAAGAAATATTTTCAGTGAACTTGATTTACAGGAAGTGCAGTCTTCAACAGTGAGGACCATCTCCGGTGATGGAACGGATTATTCTAACATTGTCTTGATTTGGCGACTGGGTGATTTGTTTTTGTGACACTAGATATTTGACAGTGTAAAAAAAAGAAAGACCAAAAACAAAAAATGTTAATACTTAACATAACATACTTTGAGGGATGAAAGTTTTTGAGAGTTGTAAAAAATATACACAACTCTCATGGGTTAGGCTCAAACCAATATTAACCTAAATGATAAAAAACACTTCAACCAATTTAAATTTGAAATAAGAAAACACAGGTCAATAGGAGTCTGCAGCCACACCACTGGCTTTGTGGGGATATACTTTAGCATAGCAGTGCTTTGAGCTAATGCTAATGTTAGCACCAGGTTTACAATCTTAGTTTAGCCTGTTAGTGTGCCAACATTCGCTGATTAGCAGCTGAGGCTCTAGGGAATGTCATTATTGTGCAGATATTTGGTCATAAACCAAATTTACCAAATGGAAAATTACATTTTTGAGCTGAAGAAGGGATCCCCTCAGTCAGTATAATTGATTCTCTATGGAATACATGTACCAACTCTTATGTTAATCCAGCCATCTGAAATGTGAACGTCTTGGTGGCACCGGAGACATGAATATCTGTACAATTTGTACAATAGATGTAAAGGTATTTACAGGATAAAATAAAATGGCAACCTGGCGCTATGGGACCATGAATGTCATAGCATCATGTCACAATCGTATCTAATAACACATGCAGCCTATAAAACATTTCTATATCTGCCCACATATACGCTGACATAAATGTGGGGGAAAAAATATTGGCCATCTAATAAATCTGCTGGATCATGAACAAATGGACATTTTAAAAGTAAATTAGCCAGAGAAAAACCAGGAAATTGTCATTATTTTCACAGCAGACATAAAAAAAGCACAGGCGTTACTAATATCATTAACAATGTGTCAGCAGCTAAATGGAATTCAGCCATCATTTATGTTGTACTATACAGCGGTGTTTCCTACTGTGACATGTCAAAAGTTCATTTTTGAGTAGGCAGAATATGGGAGAACATGAACTGCTATAATGAATGTCTGCATGAGCATCGGTTGAACAATAGAGAATACATTTCTGACTGTAAGGAGTCGCCCTAATTTAACCCACAGTGGTGTGCCAATATGAGGGGAGAATAAAACGTGATCATTGGCCGAGAGCTGAGGAAGCACAGTGGCACATTGCTTGTGGTTGGATCAGTGAGGTGGGGTTAATGATGGTAGCCGCGGAGGCAGACACTGCCTTTCACTAGTTGTTTGTTGGGAGAAAGCCACTACAGAATTAAAACTCCTTTCACAAGAAATGTTATTAAAATCAGAAACTTCAAACACTGTTCTAGACTTACTAATATAATAAATAGTATAAGCTTATTTTGTCATCAAATATGCTTCAGTCAAGAGAAAGAATGTCTGTCTCATAGTACGGGATCAATAGCTCTAATGTGTTAAGAGGACAGTCTTCACTTTCAGTCCACCAACATACCATCCACAAATGCAAATTACTTCAGACCCTTATCCTGAAAAACGTCTCTGTTCACTACAAACTGACGTCACCAGTGAATGAATGGCTCAATCTATTGTAGCCAGCCTACTATCAGACATTAACACACTGAGTGGTAACTCTGCCCGCTTCTCAGTGTGTATAGCTCTGTGCTGTGTGGCTGGGGCGTACATGGGCAACAGAGGGACAAGCTGTGTACTTTTCCATATTACAAGATCGCCGTCAGGCGTATTCTCCCTACCTTCTTATCCTCTGGGCTCAGCTGGGCAATCAGCATGGCTACGTTGTCATTGTTCCAAACCCAGGAGTGACTAGTGAAATACTCCAACACCATCATGGCTTTGTGGAGGCGTGTGATTGTCTTCATCATCCTATGATAAATGAGCAGTGAAAGCAAGATGGAAAAGGAAGGAAAAAAGCAATGACGTGAAGGAAGAGGGGAACAGAATATTGGAATGGATAAAAGGTGATGGAAGTGGAGGGCCAGAGAGAAGGTGTCAAAACACAGAAGAGGGACGATGCAGGTAGAGTAGCAGAAAGAGGAGTGTGGTAAGGTAAATAAGCAGAGTAGAAAGGTGGTAGGATAAAGCAAGGTGGGATGCACAGGAAAGGGATATGGGAGGAATTAAGTGTGACGGAATAATGAATGAAGAGCAGGACAGGGTCCCATGGTGTTGGAGGGGAAAGAAGGAATTTAGAAAAACATTTGCAGTAATGCTTTCGCTTATTCTATGCTATTCCCCCATGTATAACTTAGTAACTCTGTTGTTATAAGTTGCATGATGTATGTTACACATTTACAACAATACGATTTTACTTCAATCTAACAAACTTTAATTATGAAACATCCTCATTTCTAGGAGTTATAAACGTATACTATATTTGCTCTCACCCATGAGGTTGGCACTGGAGGTCGTCGGCACAGGGGCAGTGGTCACGGGGACCCTCCTGGTCCCAGGCCAGCATGTCCATCAGCAGGTTGGGCTGGCTCAGACAGGACTCCCCCTTCTCTGGTTTGGGATTACACACTGGAAACAACAGCTCTGGAGGAAGATTGATTTAAAATCAAAAACTTTAGAGCTAACATTAGTTTGCAATTACACACAAACCAAAAATATGAAGCCCATATCACATACTCAGGCCCAGTTTCACAGACATTAAGACTAGTCACAGACAATAGTATTTTTCCATAGAAGTAACCATTCTATTTTGTTTTGCAAATTTGGAATCTATTTATATGAAACATAAATTATATGAAAGATTATTACTTTATTCAAAATCACACAAGTTCTACTGTATGCGTGTTAAAGGGTGATACATAGAAACAATAACAGTCAATATGAAAGTGTGCATATGTTCTGACTGGCATAGTAGGAAGCCACTGAGGCCGGATGACCTTCATATAGTATATTTTACCATGTGCTGTATATGGAAGGAGACAAAGTATTTTTTTTACTTCAGTTCCATTAAAGATAGAGAGAGACAAGAACAAATTACACTTGAAAGAGTAACTTGAGTCCCTGAAGATTTTGTTTTTGCTGACCTCCAGTGGTTTAACATCTCACTTTACTACTCCTAAAAACCTGGACAAATACAAGCTTCTTCATGGCTAGATGTCTCTAGTGGTCAGTGAGAATATACTGTATGTGTATCATTTAAATGGGTCAGTTCACCCACATTCACTTCAAAATAACAGCAGTAGTAGCAACAAAATGTACTGGAAAATGTTCAAACAATGTAATAAAAACAAGGGAATGAGAAGCAATAGCAGATACAGAGAACATTAGATTATGGAAAAAAGGACAGTGAAAATTAAAGCTCAGACATATAAGATACATTGATTTAACCTTATCTCAGCAGACTTGACATAAAGTAACATACCAAAAGCAAGTACTTGAGGTCATACTATATATGTGGAATATGACATTAACTGTGACAAGCTAAGTAAGTCTGCCAATATGTCGTGTCGGAACAATCGGAAAAAGTATTGCATATAATTTTTTTGCTCACATGTAATTTGTAATATGATATTAAAGTGAACCAGTTAGTTGCTGTCCACATAGAGTGAGAGTGACTAGATTAGTTAGAACAATGATTTGTTAGCATTAACCCAGATAACATGTCAGGCAGAGCACATATGACATTATGACTTAAAGCTCATGAACACACCAAAGTTAGATAATTTCTCAACTCGAGAAATGAGAGCATCTGAGAAGCATGTGATAGCAGCATACATCTATCTTGGTTTATGTCCGGATCAGTCGCTGAGGCTGTCACTTTTAAAGCTCACCTCGTTGAAAGGCACAGCAGAGGTCCGGCCTGCAGTCACTTTGACCCTGACAAATAGTTCCCTCTGTTCCTTTGGTGGCATTGACGGTACACTGGCCCCACACACATATCTGATCTGAGCAACACTCCTCATTCTTAGTGCAGGGCTAAGTGGGGACACACATTCAGATATGCAAAGTAAAGCACACATGGGCTGTTGCTGCATACACAGTTCATGTATTTTTCAGAATCAGAATCAGAATCAGCAATCCTTTATTTGTCCCACAATGGGGAAATGTACGTTGTTACAGCAAAGAGAGTAAAGTGACGAGTAACAATTAAATAGAATAAAAATACAGTAACAGTAATATAAGTAATATAAGTACAGTCATTGGAAAAAATGTGTAGGAGTGAATATTGCACATGACAGTGTAGTTGCAATTGGTAAATCCAGGATAAGGCACTATATGTAGGTTATTTACATTGATCTGTGACGCATGACTAAAACTTGCATTGTGTTAATCTATTTTTATATGACTTAATATTGATTAGATTGGTGTCATTTAAACTTAATTTTTCATTATGCAGCATTGCGTAATCTGTTATGTGCAAAGTGGGCAAAGGGAGATTGCTTTATGGCACTGAGCAGAAAGAGGATGAACAGATATGAAGTCTTCATTGCTGGCAGACTTTCACTAATTATCCTTTACCAAGATACAAAGTTGGGAAAAGATGCAAAAAATGTAAAATGAATATGATACAAAAAGTTGATGCAAGCGATTCAGTACATTAAAAGGCTAGCGTTAACAATGTCACTGGAGGCAACCAATGTGCTGATATTTGAACACTCTAAATATTGTACCTTTAAAGCTACATTGACAATATTTTTGGCCTCTTGGGAGCGGAAAAATCATATTAACACCTTATGAAAGTTATGAAGTAAACAGTTGCCTATGAAGACATTCATCAGACAAGTGGCATTGTTTTGGAGATATGTTTCTGGCTTTTGAATGTAAGTTGTGTAAAACATTTGTGACTTTTGTCACTAGCTGCTAGCTGCAACACCTTTCACATTAAACATAGCCATTTGGTTCATTGTTGAAATAAATTATTGATCAGTGCAACTTAAAGGTTCTCAATTCTAAGTTGAGAACATATCTATGATTGAGGGATTGCCTTCAAACTGCTCTTAGCCAGTGGCTAACACCTAACAGTGCTAACAGCACTAACAGTGCAAACAACGGCAACAGTGCTGACAGAGCAAACAGTGTTAACCTGAGGAGGAACAGTAGGGTGGGAGTTACACGTCCACACCAATGTTGTCAGGTGGAGAGTGACTTTATTCTCTGCTCAGATAGACATTATTCCACTATATCTTTACATGACAAATACTTGTTTGTTGCTATATTTATGCTGTGAATGTCGTATAGACTGAACCTTTAACTAAACAAATAGCCACAAAAAACCACACTGACTGAATTCCCACCATATCCGTTGGTATGCAGGGGAGGCACCTGGAGTTCACAATCTCATACAGGCAGTATTTCAGGTCACCACAGTCCTCATCCACCATGCATTCCTGGGTTGAGAGATAAATAGAGTTACATATATAGTCTTTAATAGAGCACAGTATTAAAATGAACATTGAAAAATGGGTCATACTAGACTTTACATTTTTAAATGTTGTCATCTTCAGGTTCTTCTGTCTTGTCGCATAGAAAAACTAAAAGATTATTTAAGCTTTTTAAATTTAAGTAATGTTCTCTTTATCATGGATGAAAACTAAATATTAGCATTATTTTGTAGCACAACCAAGAAATGCTCAACCAAATATAATTATGGTTTACATTTTCCTGTAACACAGTAACAGTTGTTTACTGCACCCCCATCAAATGGGTTTCGTGGTTGATGGTCTCTGAAGTTGTGTTTTTGCTAGCCATAGTCCATCTCCATGGAAACCGTCATTAGTGAGACGTTAGTGAAGTGTGCATTTTACAGAAGAGTTTTCAAACCTTTCTCTCCTCTAATCTTGATTTCCTAGTTGTTGATAAAACATTTCTTTGTCAAAAGTAATGGTGAAGAAGTGAAGTACAGTAAGACTCGCCTTGTGACTGCATTAAATTACAGTTAGGGTAAAGTGACCCTTCCCCTCCTCTATGATGTGACCTCTCCCTGTGTGACTCCCAGTATGACAGTATGACATACTGCCTGAGACTAACATGTTTAGATCTCTGAAACAATTTCTGCTGTCAAACTCCACTATAGCTAAGTTGGAAATGTGATAGTAAATGATGTTTGTTTGATCAGTTATCTACAGGAACACCAAATACAGCATGCAACAAAGTGGCTACTGACATGCAGACTACACTGCATATTGCTTATTTAGCAAATGTCTTGGAATGTTAATAAGATATTTGAGATTTAACTCTTTTCCAGTTGTCAGAGGAAACAGTCTATGCCAAAAACAGCACTGGCCTCCCGTGAACTCACCACGTATTTTAAGTCTGTATCTTTGTGTGTGCTGCCTGTGGGAAATCAGCATAAAAACAGAGCCAAGTCCCTGTATTATTGAGGCTGACTGGACTGTGCCACAGCAGAAACTGTTTGCTATTACTAATCTCTTATCATTACTCTTTTTTTATATATATGCATGTTCAGCTGTGTCTGTGATGACCTTCAGTCCCCTATGTTACCACACGGTCCTCTACCTAAGACATCCAGTCTCATAAAGCTCTCATTCCATAACATAGAAACATGGAAAAATAAATGTTTTCATCTGTACTACGCACGCACCCACGCACACACACAGCACACACACACACACACACACACACACACACACACACACACACACACACACACACACACACACACACACACACACACACACACACACACACATACACACATATCCAGTGTATATATATATATATACACACACACTGGAACCTAGAAATATGGACACACAATACCCTGCAATTTTGTTAATAAATGCCAGATGACTACAGCTGTTATGGATGTCATAAACGCAGTAGCACTTATACCTTTCAATAAGAATTATTTCCACAAATTACTTTGCTGAAAAAGGACAAAGCACAGTAACACTGTCGACTCACAATAGCCTCACACTTCATATATTTTTGATTCAAAAGCCTAATGGGTTGAAACACATCACAGTGCAGCAGTGCAGTGGAATTATCTGCAAATGAGTATTTCACAGAGCATGTTTAAAGTTGCCTTAAAGAAATGGTTACAAAGTACCAAGTAGCATTTTAAATGTTTCACTTTTATGATCAATATACAGTAATGAGCACATGTTAACATAACTACCTTGCGGCCTGCTTTTGCTATTTATTTGTTGATAGTATTTCTTTCTTGATGTCTTGTTGTTGTGTTGCTGTATCTTGTGGGTGTTCGGTGTTATACTAGAGCGCCACATTGAAAGTAAGCCTTCAGAGCTTTATTGTGTTTTTATCCTCTGTGATTCTTAACATATGTAATGACTGCAGAGCAGTGTCATATATGTTTTTTTAATTATCAAATGAATTCAATCAATCAATCAACAGAAAGCTTAGCGGAAATTAAAGTTATCTTTTAAACTGTTATATTAAAGATAATTGAAAGTTTTCTCAAAGCAAAAAACACAATTTAGTTCATTTCTAAAGACTGTGCCACTCAACTCTTCTTTGCTATCTCTCCTTGTTGCCTTTGCTGGATGTTTAGTATTTAATCTTTTTATTTAAACTTGTTCCCAACTTGTTTGTGAATTACAGTGTATTAGCTTTATATGACTAAATCAAAAAAAGTAACTTCAATTTTTTCTCCACCAGTTTAACAGAACTATCTAGAGTCTGAAACAAACAAGATGATCGGCAGGGTTATCTCAGCTTGTGTTTGGAGAGTATACATTTATAAAAGCCTTTATAACAACCTGAATGTCAACACTGTCATGTCCTACATGTCCTTGAAAATAAAAAGCGTTGGCTTCAATTATCTCCTACGACTGTGAGGAGTTTGGGACCTGGCTGCTTTAGATTAGATTATAAGGCATTACAGTATGTTTATAATGCATTATAGACAAGGGCGTCATAGAAAGTGTTGATTTTTTTTTTAAATTAATAGAATATTACTAATCTACTTTAGAGATATTGTAATTATGAGATATGGATTCAGAAAATAAAATATTATCTGATCGTTGCTATAGGAACAGATATCTAAGAGGTTGTTCAGCAAATTGACTGAGGTACCGTTAGAGGTATCATGCTGGTGTCTTCTTAAATGGGAACCAAGTTTGCTTTCTCTCAATTACAACATTCATAATCCAATCCATACGAGATATAATTTTGTTTATTCTAGCAATTTATTTCCAAATGACAAGATCTATATCATGCATACTTACTGTAAACATTACAGCTACTAAAATCCCATTAAAACAAAACTAACAAGCTATCTGAAGACATCAGGTTTTAGCCTAGACTAGTCTTTTCGGTTTACTGGGTATTTTCTATAAAGTGCTGAGTCAACCAACTTTACTATGACTCCCTTAAGCGTAATTGAAGTGTAACCCCGGTTGAGGGTGGGATTTCTATACAGTTAGTCATTTTAGAAGTGCAGGTTTACTTGCTTCCCTGGCATTTTTTCCAGCAGCAAACTATGTTAACATAACCACTTTCTGTTCAGCCTCCAGAAAAGAGAAAGATCAAAACCACGGTTGTAAAGTAAAATGGGCAAAACAGGCTGAAAAAGTTATAATGACTTCAATCCAAGCTGGCCTCCTGTTGGTTTAAACTGTGACAACTGTGAAAAGTATATGTTAGGTCTGTTTGCTGGATGATCTCATTCTTCATAGAACAAGCAGAGACAATACAGCCACAATTTCAAAGAATGCACTCCACCTCTCTGTCTCTTCTTACTGACATTAAGATATTTACAAAACTCATGCTATATAATGATTCCCTTACACATTTTCCAAATAGCCCAGGGGTTGTACACACATCGTCATAGCACTGCAAGTCGTCAGGTCTGTGATTCCACAAAATTAATACAATCTGCTTTTCTGCACCGAATAGACTCCTATGTATCCTCCTGTTCACACAAGTGAATTCAGTTAACAAACTTCATTTCTGTTGTTCAGACTTAAGTGAAGTCATTCATAACCAGTCACCAGCATGTGGTAGTGAGGGGGAGCATTGTGGTGGAAATGTAAAACAGCCGTGCCCATTAGTGTAAGGATTAGGAGAGTCTGAGTCTTCAAACTGCCACATTTATGTAATTCAGTGAATTTAAACTTAAAATAAGTCCAAATCTCCAAGTTAACAATATTTGAATTGTAAGGCGGCAACTAATTCAATGTTTATGATAAAAAAAGGCCTTAATCCGATAGTAGGCCTGTTCTGTCTTGGTGAAATGCTGCCATTTTAAACATCGACACTGATCGAGGCAGATTGAGATGACTCAGCTTCCTCCTGTGAATGATGCAGAGGATGTGAGAAACATGCATAGTTGATCAGCACATAGAGGCAAGAGACAACATTACAGCTGGTGACATACTCAATTCAAATCAAGCCATAGAATGTGAGTGAACTACTAAGCCAAATTAATTTCAGATAACCCAACACCGCGGTGAAATTCAGCTGATAACGATGTTGTATTGCAGGGGAATGCTTGGCACTGCAATTACGTTGTGTATGTAGATGATATGTGTATATATGTATATGGTATATATATGTATATGTATATATATGTATATGTGTATATATATATATATATATATATATATAGAGAGATAGTAGAGATATATATAGAGATATAGAGATTATGATATATAGAGATATAGATTATATATATATATATATATATATATATATATATATCTCTATCTTATATATATATCTCTATCTTATAGAGATATATAGATAGGAAGAGATATATAAGATAATATATAGAGATAGAGATATATTAGAGATAGAGATATATATATATAATATATAGAGATATATATATATCTTATCTCATCTCTATAGAGAATAGAGATTATAATAATAGAGATATATCTATCTATCTAAGAGATATATAGATGAGATAATTCTCTATCTCTATAGAGATATATAGATAGAGATATATATCTCTATATATATATATATATATATATATCTCTATATATATCTCTAATATATCTCTCTTATATATAGGATATATTATATATTCTCTCTATATCTATAGAGAGATTATATATTATATATATAGAGATATATCATCTCTCTATCTCTATAGAGAGAGATATATATGAGATCTATATATATATAGAGAGATATATATATCTCTTCTATAATCAATATTAGATAGATATAATATATATATAAGATATATATAATCTATATATATCTATACTATCTATATATATCTATAATATATATATATAGAGATATATATCTCTATATATATATCTTATAGAGATAGAGATATATATATCTCTATTATATATATATCTCTATCTCTATATATATATATCTCTCTCATATATATATATACTCTATATATATCTATATATCTCTATCTCTATCTTATATCTCTATAGAGATAGAGATCTATATATATATATAAGAGAATAATTAGATCTATATAGATATATATATATATATATATATGATATTATAATATATATATATATAGAGATATATATAGATCTAATAGATCTAATATAGATCAAGAATATATAGATAAATATAATATATATATCTATATATATAATATATAGATCTATAGATATATATATATATATATATAGTATCTATATGATCTATATAGATCTATATATATATCTCTATATATATATATATTATATATATATCTATCTCTATAGAATAATAGATAGAGATAGGAAGATATATAGATATATATAGTAGAGAATATATATATATATAGAGAGAGATATATATATATAGAGATAGAGATATAGATATAGAGATTGAGATATATATAGATATAGATATAGATATATATATTATGATATATATAGAGATACTATATATATAGAGTATATTATAGATATATATATATGATATAGTATAGATATATATATATATATTATATATATATAGAGATATATATATATATAGAGATATTATATATATATTATATATATATAGTATAGATATATATATATATAAGATATATTATTATGATCTATCTTATCTATATATATATAGATAGATAGATATATAGATAGATATAGATATATAGTAGTAGTAAGAGAAACATCAACCAATAACATGCATCGGGGTTGTGTTCAGTTCTCAGCTGGACAAAAACCGTTTTTTATAGTCCCATGGTGCCTCGGAATTCCACGATGGGTGAGAAGTTGGGGATGGCAAAAATGGATTTTATTTTTATAATAGCATTTTATTAAATAAAGCAACATTCCAAAAAAAAACAGAGCAAAGCTGAAAACATGCTCTGATAGAAGCCAAATCTTGTTGTTCATGACACTCTGTCTTCAAACAAAGTCCAGGTGCCATGAGGTCAAGTAAAGACAAAGCAAGGTTTGTTTCTTCTGCCCAGGTTCTTCTGTTCCCACCATCCACATAACCAGTCAGTCAAAAAAAAACAAAACACAAACTGTAGGGGAGGGGGGTGTGTGTGTGGGGAAAGGCGGGTGATGACTGGACAGGTGGGAATGGTGCGGGGGGGGAGGGGGCAGTTGCAACCTTACCGAGGCTTGTGCCCGTCAGCTGAGATAGCCGTCATAGAGCAGGGCTGGCAAGGTGTGGCTGACAGTGGTCCAGTACTGATTAGTAAGGGGTTGGGAGCGCAGATTGACATTGGGCCTTCTGAAGGCCTGCTCTAAGGGATTGGTTCTTGAAGGTATGTTTATACAGTACTCTGTAGGAGAGGAGATACACATATGACGGACAAGGGAGGACACAGAGAGGACGGGATGAAATGGGAAAATGTTATTGTAAAACAATACATTTAAATTAAGTGATCTGAATAAGTTGACAAATTATTCAGTTAAAAATGACAGGTGATAAAACATGATAAAGATTCAAGCCATTATCTGTGTTTCCAAAGGGCTGCATTTAAGTTTGTATCATCACCACTTAAAGAGAACAATCTGATTCTGGGGCAGTTGGATTTTGTTTTTCAGCCTTAAACCAAACACACATTTCCAGAATCCTGAGCTGGCAAACAAGCTTAACACACCAACCTGCTCTGCTCAAAGAGCCCACTGTCAGGAGAATTAAATGTTGATCAGCTAATTTATATAGTTTTAATCATGTCAGCATCAGGATGGAATGAAGCCAAATTATAAGGAAACTTAGGCAAAAATGGAATAAGCTCATAGTCCTGTAATTACTCTATAGGCCAGACAAGGAAGGAAGGCAAAAGACTCACGTGATCCACATTGTTCCAATGGCCAGAAATCTCCATATGGGTGTGTGAAAGATGAAGCTCTCCTGTTTCATTATCAGTCTCCTATATGTAGCACAAGGGGTGACATGTTGTATGAGAGCTCAAACTGATTATTATAATGTTGTTTATGTGTTTTATTCATGTGGAGGTAAATGGGAAAAATACCCTTATCCCAACAATCACTTAAATAACAATCAAAGTATCTGTGTTCATCATGTTTCCCAACCCTATAGCCCATTTCTAAACACACTCAAACATGGCGTAACTTCGTAAACAAGGCTTGTTTTTTCCATTTGTGAAAACATGATCTCTAAGAACGGAAAGGGGTTTGTCTGTGAGTAACATATTTACCATGAGGTCAAAGATGATCCCCTACCTTGTCAGCTCTATCTAGGATCTGAAACGCTCTGTCTCCATCCTTTATCATCTTCTTTGTCTCATTGTGGTTGTTAGTATGCAGATCCAGGGACGTTAAAGATGATTTAGCACTCTCAGTAGTAATCTGCTGGGTTGAATGTTAGGATACATGTGGATCCATTCATAAATCTTATATAAATAAAGCACATGACATTTCCATTATGTCCATACATCAGATTTCAATATGGAGAGGGAAAGGGAATCCTCAAGGTGGCTATAATTGTGTAATATGTTGGTATACGGCATGCACTGGCTGATATTAATCTGAAAGGAAAACTTCCCAGTAGTTCACAAGAGATCAAAACCACTGACTACTGAAACATCAGCAGACTTATTCGACTTGTTGAAATCTAATTCCAGGGGAAAATAACAGACTGTACTGCCTTCCAGGAGTCTCAGCTGGAACCAAAGGGAGACTGGGTATGCAAAGTTCTATACACAAGTATATGAGGTTATGGTTATTTTATATTACTTTTACTTTTATTAAATTGACTAGACAAATATACATTTTGAGATGCAGACTATTAACAGTAGCCTGTTCAGACATGGTGTGGGCAGACATAAAGCAGACATGGAAACTATGTGTAGTGTTGCTACACGGACCTCAGCCTGGTAGGTTCCACTGAAATAATATATTAGACGCATGCTCAACTACTAGACACATGGAAAGTTATTTGAACTCTCTGCTACTCTCTCCACTGAAATAGGCTAACTCTCCTTTGCATGAATGAATAAAATATGACACAGACCTGATCAACAGCCTCCTCCAGTATGTGCTGGGTGTCCTCCATCAACTCCTCCACCTCTCGGAATATATCGTTCAGACTGGCCGGACCAAGCTCCAGGGCATCCCACAGGATCACTGACCCGCTCTGCGCCGTTCTGTCGGTCTCCCCCAGGCTCAAAGTCAAAGATACCAACAGCAGCATGATTCCAGACATCTTTCCTTCTCTCTCTGTTTGACAGTCTACCAAACAGCAGAGCAGTGTGACGCACTGAGGGCGCACAGCCGCACACAGCTGGATCCGTTTTATTTGGAAAGTCTGAGTGGTGTTGGTGGGGTTATAAACTTGGACGAATCAGGTTTAATGCTGTGGAAAAGGTTCAAATTGCATTTTGTGAAGTACACGTCAAAATCAAACGGCTGGTTATGGTGACCTTGCAGACTTGTGCACTATAAAAAGAAAGTTAAAAAAGATCAAAAGCTGTAGGGGTAGCTGTTACCAGATGTGATCTGCAAAGGGAAGTTCACACAATTTAATCATCATGCACGGCAGTGGAGTTGACAGGAAGAGGCACAGCGAGGTAACAACCTTAGTGTAGTTTTATAGCTTTTTCACAATTTTGCACAGCAAACATCCCCATTTATTGATGTTATACGTATGATGTGAAGTCCATTAAGTTTGTGCTTTTGAAGAACCAATATCTACCCCACCAATAACTGATTGCAGAAATGTTTACACAGTTAAATAGTTAACGGGGAGCAGGACCGCTCTACTACCAGTCAATCCTAGTTATACCTGGTCAACAATCCTGCCCTGTTTGCCTCCGTTTTCTCCACCCAGCCAGAACACAGAAGTTATTGGAAAAGAGCAGCTGCAAAAAGTACTTGGCAGTTGATTAGAAGTTGAAGCCAGGAGGACACATATGCATTACTTGAAGTCTGACAAAATGTATTTTCATGTGAATCTTGTGATCCTGCGATTCTTACGTGATCTTGTGATATAGCGAAACCAGCTGTCTCATCCATTTACCCCTCCCCTCCCCCTAATCGACACTGTCTTCCCCTCAATCCCGTACATCGCTCTCCCATCGCTGCTTGTCCAGGTACTTTTGGGGCCCGTAATGTAATTGGCTCAGGGGACTTCACTCCAGAGATGGATCCCCCACAATTGGTCTCTTCCTCCCCCTGGCCTTCATACATCCACCTCAGACCAGTCTAAATGGACGTCTTTCTTCTCCCATGTTCACCCCTTTCCTTACATCCATTCTCAACACCCTACTCCTCCAATAATGGTCGAAATGGAATACATTTTGGGAAGGATCACAATAGAGAGGCAATACAATAGATTGTATTGATTTTCAAGGATGCCCAGTGCTTTTTTTAAATTTCTCTTTGAGGTCTTTTGGTACATTGCAAGTAAAATATCTCCTACCAACTTTTAAGAAATGTAGTCTTTGTCACTATCTGTTAAAGTCATAAAGACGTTTGTGTGATGTGCGGCGGACTGTAACTGGAGAGGTCTTCACTTGCTGGAGAAGGGTAAAACTCGATTTGCCTTTAGACTCAAAATAGATCTTTCTTTGCTATGGGTCTGATTTCTCTTCAGACTTGAACATGATCTTATGGTGACGGTGGGTGTGAACTGATTTAATGTTGTCTTTTTCTTCTTTTTATTTAAGCTGTTATACCTAGCCATCGCCTACACTGCCCCATGCCAATCTGGTTTAGCAGAGCTTCCCCAAAATATGTAATAAATGAAGAGACATAAAGAAGGGAAAAGATGTGAACATTAACAATTAAATTAATTACTGTTGAGTGAAGAACAAAGAAAACAAAACAAACTTTTACAAAGAAACAAAAACATGTAAAGTAATAAAGTGAGAGTAGTTCAAAACAGAAAAAAAGAAGAACATGACTTGTCTATGTGTGTGAATATTGTGATGTCTTGAGAGGTCGGGAGCTTTCCTCTGGGAGCTCTGGAGGTGTGGGTGCAGGAAATGAAGACGGCCAAAACGTAGTTGTCAAACTTAAATCCGGTGTATTTAGTTATTATACAGGTTACCTTATTTCTTACAGACAAACAAAACAAAACAGGTATTCAAATCAAAACCTCTAGTATTCTCTTGTATTGTATTCTCTTCCCCTCAGGCGTTGTCTCTCCCCTCTACACTGTCTCCTTCCTCTCTTTTAGCTGCTGTACTAAGGCAATCAGCTGATATGGTACAGCTGGGCAGCAACTTGTAATCCCTGCTGCATCCACCTGGCGGGAATGTATCTCCTATCTATGACCCTGCCTCTCATGACATCACAATATGATCTGTGTAAAGTTACAGTACTAATAATGATACACATTTAAATTCAGAGAGCGAGCTAGTATGACAGCTCAAAGAGGCCCATGGCTCTAGTTACTGAATTCTATTCTCTCTGCCATCAATGTTTAAGAAATTAGTTATTAAATAGAACTGGCGAAAAGATGAAAGCCATACAGGTGGGAAATTATGAATGACATACAGTAAAATATAACTGAGTGTACAACAGTGTTGACAGCACTTATCTTTGCAACTGAATTTATCTGCTGATTTTAACAATTGACACGATGTTTTATAAACAAAGAAATAACTTCATGAAAAGGCCCACATAATTAGGAATGTGTTGTACACAGCATTTCACAGCTTTCCCCTAACTAAACAACTCACAGAAATGCAGTTTTTTTTCAAGGGACTTTCTTCCCAGGCTACAAAGGAGTGTTGTGATTACTGTTGAAATAGGGAAATCAGTTGAAACAGACTGTTCACAAACATATGCTGCTTCTATTGGCATGTAAGTCACACTGAGTGTAAAGGCCTTTGTAACACAACAAACTTTGTGTTTAGTTTTCTGCTAGTTAATGTAGAGCCCACACAAAGCTTTTAATTGAATTTTTTGTTTACTTATTTTAATCTTAATTTATCTTGATATACCTGCTGGGTATTCTTCACATAACAACACTTATTGTGTTTGAGTAGCTTGGCTCTCTATTCAAATGGGTGTCGACTTGAACAACATTAAGGGGAAATGTGAGGTTAATTTTGGGTTTTATTCTTTCAAAATGACAGCTCTATGGGCAGTAAACATTATTAAGGTTTTCTCAACTACTGTAAGTCCAGGGAAACATACTGCACAAACCAAAACAAGCCTAAACAAAGAAACATGACTTTGCAGTGGCAGTGGGCTGTCACACATTGCTTTATGTGTGAATGTGTTTTTGTGAAAGAAGCGCCATCTCATGGTGACATCCTGAAACTGAATGACAGCATGTGTTTACAGTGGAATCTACACACACCCAAAATGTGTGTCATGAGGAAAATGTGTGTATGTGGTGTGCTTTTATTGTATTTGTATGTGTGCATGGTGAGGGGGAGAAAGCTATGGTTCAGTCTTATTCTTTCTGCTTCTCTGCTTCCTTTTGCCTCATGTCAGTCCTGATGGCTGCCCTCCAAGCTCTCTCTGTGGCCTTCTTGGCAGCCAACAGCTTGCTTTCCAGTGGGCTTAGGCTGACCAGTAACTTCCTGTAGGTCTGTGTTTGAATAAATTCTAATGTGCCTCCCTTTTATGAAGTTGGCTGTAGCCCCTCTTCAGTTTTATTTGTAGATAGATAGATAGTAATAACTTTATTTATCCCAAGGGAAATTGTTGTGCAACAGTTGCAATACACAGTAGGAAACAGTATAAGATTTACAGAACAAAAATGTACAAATACTGCAAAATGTTTTATACAAATATCTCTAGAAAACTTTAAGAATAAGATGAGATGGGGTAAGGTGCAATATTCAACAAGAGGAGGTAAGATGCAGTATTTGGCAAAATAACAACATAATGTGGTAAGGTGCAGTATTTGGCAAAATAACAACATATAATCACAAGATTAAAAAGTGTGAAGTATGAATAGGTCCTTCATCAAAACATTGTCATATTTTTCAAAAATCATAAACAATAATTTTTGTATCACTACCCTTCTAAGGCACAACATGGGTAAACAATGACCCGCATCGACCCACAAAGCCACCTCGTGTGAATGCCTCTCCGCCACACCCCCGGAAATCAACTCATTCCATCATTCAATATTCTAATCATTCATCAAATATCCCGTTCTTGATCACCACAAATCATTAATCCATGGACCAAAAACTGTTCCTGCACCCCCACATCAGGTCCACACACGACCCAAAAAAAATTACCCGCAGCAACCAAAAACAAGACATTCAATGAACAACTGGAACACCAAATGACCAAATAAATCGATCCCCAGAAACACAGCAAAGAAACACCCAGCCATGCACGAAACAACACCACAGGCCAACACGGGTCTCCCTTGTGGCCCTATAGCAGGGGTGGGGAACCTTTTTGGCTGGGAGAGCCATAAAAGCCAAATATTTTTTTTATGTATTTCCTTGAGAGCCATATAAATTTGAATGCAACTTTATGCGTGCATTTTTTAAGAATAACACGTCTCTGAGTACTAATAGAGGTATCAGTGTTGCATTGAACAGGAGCTCTTTTATTAAATAAACTAAACGCTTACGTTATTTATCTCATTTATGTGCACGTTTCAGTATTTACTGCACAGGTGTCAAACTCAAGGCAATTATATCCGGCCTGTGAGAAAATATCATATGTCCGTCATAACTGGCCCGCCGGTTTTGGTAATTAAATCAATGCATGGCACAACCACGGGGAAATACATTTGAGGAAGAATCTAAATATGTGAATGAAATGAAAGTTTTTGGAAAGCAAAGGGAAACACAGCACAGATCTCTGGGACGATGTGAGCTGGACTGTTTGTGCGACACAACGAAGCATCTCACTGTTAAACCTGCAGCTTCAGGGCCGTGTGATCACAGACATGTGTGATGCAGTGAGAGCGTTCCAAGCCGAGCTGCCTGTGGCAGACTCTGATGCAGAAGGAAACTTTGGTCACTACGTGTTTCCAAACACTGACAAACATCTCCACCGCTGTGTTCCCGACAGCATTCTGCTGATCAACTGAGCGCATTTGCCGACTTTGCAGCTCAGAAATTTTAATTGAACTGCTCAGCAATCCGTCTGCAGTTGACTTAAATATGTTCCATATCTTTTTGCACTTTATGTGTATCCTGTTCAATAAATGTGGACCGTGTTTGGCCCTCGACGTAGTCCCAGTTTTTAATGTTGGCCCTCTGTGAATGAGTTTGACCCCCCCCCCGGTCTACTGCTTGCTTTGCACAGTCTCGCAATGGGCGGGGCTTCCACACACACACACACACACACACACACACACACACACACACACACACACACACACACACACACACACACACACACACACACACACACACACACACACACACACACACACACACACACACACACACACACACACACACACACACACACACACACACACACACACACACACACACACACACACACACACACACACACACACACACACACACACACACCGGAGGAAAGGAGAGGGGAGAACTAAAAACAAATCCGCTGCTAAATGTTTTACTTTAAAATGGCACAGTATAATTATTTATTACTTGTTAAGTTAAAAAATGTCAGCTCAAAATTGTCTGCGAGCCATATCTCGTTATCGAAAGAGCCATAGGTTCCCGACCCCTGCCCTATAGGCTTGTGTTTCAAAGGGTTAACAGAAAATAATAAAACAACTATCCAATAAAAACTTGTGCAAAGTGTAATTTATCATCACTGACGGAACAGAAAAAACACCAACTTACTTTAACCTCTTGAGGGGTGGGGGAATTTACCTGAAAATACCTACAAACGACATACCCAAAGTATATTGAAAGCTGCTCTTCAACCATTTGTACCAGCTGCACAATCCTCTTTTATCAGACCATTTTTTAATAACTTTTGAAGTCCTGTTACTGGACTAAAAGCCAGTAGGCAAAATATCCTACGCTCGATGTCTATCTGAAAGTGCTGTGACAAAATTTAAGGAAGTGATTCCATCAGCACTTAATTCAATACCAGGACTCAATATCAATATAATGGAGGACTCCAATGCTAACTTTAGTCCCTCCCAAATTAATCATCTTGTTGATAGCGCTGCAGCCTCACTGCGAATAACACTTGACTCTGTCGTTCCTCTAAAGAAGAAGATCAAAAAACAGAAAAAGAAAGCTCCATGGCTTAATTTACAAATCCGCAAATTAAAACAAAAGTCGAGAAATCTTGAAAGTAAATGGGAAATTAGTAATTCCACTAAATTGAAAGCATCTCGTTTAGTCTGGTTAGATCATCTTAAAACGTATAAGAAGGCTCTCCGTAATGCCAGAGCATCTTATTACTCTTCCTTAATAGAAGAAAATAAGAACAACCCCAGGTTTCAATCTGGATTTAGAGTTCATCATAGCACAGAGACGGCACTGGTGAAAGTTACCAATGACCTTCTATTGGCATCAGACAAAGGACTTGTCTCTGTTCTTGTCTTGTTAGACCTCAGTGCTGCTTTCGACACTGTTGATCATGACATTCTACTACTGAGACTGGAACATTGTGTTGGCATAAAAGGAACCGCACTAAGCTGGTTAAAGTCCTATTAAACTGAGCGATCTTAATTTGTACGTGTTAGCGATAAATCCTCCATGACAGCCAAAGTCAGTCTTGGAGTTCCGCAGGGTTCTGTACTTGGACTTCATTGTTCATTGTTACATGATACCCAATTATATCTATCAATTAAACCAGACGAAACCAATCAATTGGCTAAACTTCAAGCATGCCTTAAGGAGATAAAAACTTGGATGTCTAGCAACTTTTTGATGTTAAACACAGACAAAACTGAAGTTATTATACTTGGCCCTAAACGCCTCCGAAACACATTTTCTAATGACATAGAAGCTCTGGATGGCATTAATTTGGCCTTCAACCACCATAAGGAATCTTGGCGTCATCTTTGATCAGGATCTGTCTTTTAACTCCCACATAAAACAAATCTCAAGGACTGCCTTCTTTCATCTACGTAACTGTTACGACCCCGGCTCGGCGAGGGAAAAGGGAGTAACATACACCAGATGTTGATGGCAAAATAAGATATTTATTAAATATGGTGGACAATTTGACAGACAATTGCTTTTAACGACACCACAAAGAACAAAAGGAGGGCTCTTAACATAAGAGCAAATAAGGCATGAAAGCCAAATGAACAAAACAAACTCGGTGAAAACTTGACAACAAAAGAACACAAAACAGCGCCGGGGCACCCTAACATGCCTAACAGAAAACGCTGCAAACTTCTAATCAATTTACACCAACGGTAAATCTAGTTCCAACACTAGTCTAGTTAAGATACAGAACACAGAATTTCAACTCACAATATACGATACTCTAGTATCCACACACACACAAATACGAGGCTGACAACACCAGCAGCTCCGACTGTCGGTCAACCTTGTGAGTTAACACATACTCATCGGCTAGTACTGCAGCAGAGGATAGAGATGATACTTTCTGTTAATTTAAATACACAACAACTCGGTCAGACACACATTTCTTGAATTCTTCCATTAGCAACAGTTCTCGCAGAGAACTATAGTTGTCCACTTTACAAGAGGTGCTCCATTTATCAAATAAAGTTCCCTTTTCCCTGGCGAACTCAGCATAGGTCTGGGATGGAGCTTTTCGGCTTTTCGGTGAGTCCTCAGGGACCAATTCATAAGTGTGCAGGATAGCAGCTTTAACCATATCATATTTCAGGCTATCCTCTAACGAAAGTGCAGCAATAGCTTCTTGAGCTTTGCCATAAACCTTGCACTGTACTAAAAGAGGCCATACCTCAGGCGGCCACTGCAAAGCTGAGTCAATGCGCTCAAACGCACCAAGATATGAATCTACTTCAGTTTCACGAAATACGGGCACCAAAACAATGTTTTTACGAATATCGAAGGCACTGCGGGGTAGTGAGGAGGTGGAGGTAGGGGACGTACCTGTGGCACCTATAAACACCCCTGACGCGTGCATCTGTGCCTCGAGATCCAGCTGACGCTGTCACAGTCTGCTCCAGTACTTCTTACCTCAGCCCAGTACTTTTCCACACCCCGCCTCCTTCTCACCTCACCAGCCAGACACTCCCACCTCATCACCTCACCTTGGGCTCAGGCTGCTGCCAATTAATCAAGCCCTTATTTAAGCCTCTCCCAGTCACTCACTCAGTGCCAGATTGTACTCTGTATCATGCAAGTCTTTTCAGCGCTCTTCCCCAAACAGACCTCTCATTGCCGACCCTGCCTGCCCCTGACCTGCCTGCTTTGCCTGTTTCCTGACCAAGCCTGTTTTTGGACTTGTCTGCCTTGCCTGTTTCCCGGCCCTCCGCCCGGCCCCGACTTACCCTTTGCCTGCTACCTATTGGTTGGTCTTTGTGGATTATTATCATCCCACTGTGGATCCGTGTACTCGGCCATAACCTGCTCCTGATTACTAATAAAGGTCATTACAATTATCCTTGGTTTCCTGTGTGCTGCACTTGGGTCCACCCTCGACTTGTTGTGACAGACGCAGCCGTATGACTTTGTCAGCTTCTATTTCTAATTTCCTGATCTCATGCTGAGCTTGTCTGTCTTGCGCTTTTTCCTGAGCTTCCATTTGGAGACGGGCAAGGACAGACTTTAAGTCGAGCCCCGTCTCTTGACCCAAAACTGATAGACGTCAGAGGCTCATATCGGGGCAATGTGAACGGAGTTTTCATCCGCCCGTCTACCTCGCCATCAACTTTCACCACCGCTTCAGCAGTTAACTTTTCACTCAGTGTTTCATCAAGCACAGCAGGCTCTGACCGTACTGGTAACACAACCATCCCCCGTTCCACCAACTCCTTTACAACTAGAGCCTTAAGCTCTCTCTTAAGGATCGATTTTGCATATGTGACACTGAAGTAGTTAGCAACTTTCATCAGGTCATCTTTACGACAGGCGTCAATTTTTTCCACAGAGGGATCGGCCAAAAATGACTCGACGTCGAACGGCGCCATTTCCAAAACAATTTGAATTTTTAAATAATCCACTATCAATAAATAACATATATTTTTCTTGGGAATCTGTTAATGTATGCCGGACGAGCCCCCATTTATGTTACGACCCCGGCTCGGCGAAGGAAAAAGGGAGTAACATACACCAGATGTTGATGGCAAAATAAGATATTTATTAAATATGGTGGACAATTTGACAGACAATTGCTTTTAACAACACCACAAAGATCAAAAGGAGGGCTCTTAACATAAGAGCAAATAAGGCATAAAAGCCAAACTAACAAAACAAACTCAGTGAAAACTTGACAACAAAAGAACACAAAACAGCGCCGGGCCACCCTAACGTGCCTAACAGAACACGCTGCAAACTTCTAATCAATTTACGCCAACGGTAAATCTAGTTCCAACACTAGTCTAGTTAGGATAAAGAACACAGAATTTCAACCCACAAGATACGATACTCTAGTATCCACGCACACACAAGTACGAGGCATGCGGCTGACAACACCAGCAGCCCCGACTGTCGAGCTGGCCTGGCATTTGTATCCACCGGTCTCTCCAGTGCGCCTCGGATTGGAGAGCCGGAACAGGTGCACCCCAATCACAGCCGGTCTTCATCAAGGTGGGAGGAGGAAGTGTCGCAGCCAATCAAGCGGGCGGCGGTCACACATCCAAACCTGCATACCTAAATAGGGACACAAGGTGCATGCATCCACAAAGTTATCCCCCGCAGATAAACAAGGCCCTAAACGCCTCCGAAACGCATTTTCTAATGACATAGAAGCTCTGGATGGCATTAATTTGGCCTTCAACCACCATAAGGAATCTTGGCATCATCTTTGATCAGGATCTGTCTTTTAACTCCCACATAAAACAAATCTCAAGGACTGCCTTCTTTCATCTACGTAACATTGCAAAAATAAGACACATCCTGTCTCAAAATGATGCAGAAAAACTAGTCCATGCATTTGTTACTTCAAGGCTGGATTACTGCAACTCATTGTTATCAGGTTGTCCCAAAAAGTCGCTTAAGACTCTTCAGTTGATCCAAAATGGAGCAGCACGTGTATTGACAAGAACAAGGAAACGGGATCATATTACTCCTGTATTAGCTGCTCTGCACTGGCTCCCGGTAAAATACAGAATAGAATTCAAAATCCTTCTCCTGACTTACAAATCAAATTAATCGCCAGGCTCCATTATATCGTAAAGATCTCATAGTACCTTATAAACCAACTAGAGCATTGCACTCCCAGACTGCAGGGTTACTTGTAGTTCCTAGAGCAGGGGTGGGCAATTAATTTTTACAAGGGGCCACATGAGAAACCCGAGCTGTGTTGGAGGGCCGAATCAACAATACATTTAATTTAATTCCGCTCAATATTAATTTTCTCCCATTGTAAAAAGCAGTACATTATATAGTTTGATTAGCTGCTACTGGTAATCAAAAGAATAAGGATATTCTCTTCCAATAAATATATGAAATTGTGGAGTGGGTCAAATAGGAAAATACTCCTAAAGAATAAACAGTAAAAACAAATACTACATCAGTATTCTTCACAAACCAATACTGAAAAGGTGTTTTACAATATGTAAAGATAAGCAATGAATTAACTTTATACAAAAAGCAATAAGTGCTTTTGATGTTTTTCAGTTCATTTTACTTCAGTGAGAACAATCCAGTCTGTCTTGGCTTGAACAAGTGCACTGAAATCTGGTTGAATGTCTGAGGTGGATATGCGCAGGCACAGCTGACAGGTGATCGTCAGTGATAAAGGATCTGTATCTGGATTTGTTGAACTTCATCACTGAGAATGTATGTTCACATATGTTGGTAGATCCAAAGAGGACCAGAATTTTCTGAGCATGTCTCCTCATGTGTGGAAAGTTCTCCTCTTTCAGGGAAGAGTAAAACTCAGACAGTGAGACTGACCTAAAGTGCTCTGACAGAAGTGTGTCAGACTGCAGGTCAATTAGTTCAAGCTGAACATCACTGGGTGCATCACCCACATTGCATGTAAATGGGGGAAAAGTCATGTGCATTTCATTCTCAACAGTTTTAAAGTATTAAAATCGCCTACAAAACTCACCATGCAGTGCTTCTAACATGGATGAGTACCTGTGGAGGTGATCAGCTGATGGTGTGGCTTCCTTCAGTGTTGGCAAATGGGTGAGAATGTTGTCCTCCATTTGGCTTGAGAGAAGCTGCAACTTTCTCATGAAAGCCTTCACTGCGCTGTACATTTCATGCACAAAAAGGCCCTTGCATTGATGTTTGACATTTAGTTAATTCATTAGTGCAGTCACATCTACAGCAAAACCAAGGTCTGCCATCCAGTCTGCATCTGAAAGCTGTGGGACGTCTTTTCCTTTCTTCACACAGAAGTTTTGAATCTCAGCTCCCATACTGAGGCTGAGCCACCTGACAGCGGCGTGGTAGGCTATGTCACGATATTCAGTCTCATTTTCCTCCAAAAGTGCAAAAAACTGTCTGTGATTCAATGCTCTTGCCCTGATGAAGTTAACTATTTTAGTTACAACCTCAACAACATGGTTAATTTTTAGAACTGACTTACACAACACTTCCTGATGTATAATACAATGCACAAATACCAATTTCTGTTCAGGGTTCATTTATGTCACTTTATACTGCATTCTCTTCAAAAGTAAAAAATGTTTCCCCGTCAGATTTGGACAACCATTCGTTATCACGCCTGCCAGCTTGTCCCATTTCAGTTCCAATTTGTCCACACATGCATTTACCTCCGTGAACAAATCACTCCCTGTTGTTGTCCCTTTCATTGACTGCATGGCTTCTCAAATGCCTCCTTTTTCTCCGGGCATATGAATGCTGCAGAATCCACCAAACACTACTTCATAAACTCTCCGTCAGAAAACATTTTACTTTTTCTAGCAATTTTGTGGGATACGACATAACTTGTCTTGACAGCTGCATCTCTGGATGTGCAATGTTTTGTAAAAAGTCCTTGTTGGTTTTGCAGTTTAGCTAGCAAAGCACCCGACTCCTTTACCCGCTCTTCATCAGACAAGTTCTTGAACGGCGACTTAAATTGTAATCCTTGAACACAGCGACCTGCGCACCACAAACTAAGCACACGGCTTTACCTTTGACTTCTGCAAATAAATTCTTAGCAGTCCATGTCTTCTTGAAAACGTGGAATTCTGTATCAATCTTTCTTATTTTGGAGTGAGCGAACATTTTGAGGACTAGCCGGCCAGCATTACTTATAGCTGTTCACGCGCGCGGCACGCATACGTAAATAAAGAAAAACAGCACCCTTTTCAAAATAATAGCAACACAGTTAGAAAGTTATTTACACCATGCACGCAATACAATGGTGTTGCTTTTATTTTGAAAAGGGTGCTGTTAAAAAAAATATATATACTTTTTCATATATGTTATAATTTACGATTGTCCTCACGCGGGCCGGACAGGGCCGGCCAAAGGGCCGGATGTGGCCCGCGGGCCATACAATGCCCAGGTCTGTCCTAGAGTCTCTAAGAGTACAATGGGAGCCAGAGCCTTCAGCTATCAAGCTCCTCTCCAGTGGAACCAGCTTTTAGTTTGTGTTCGGGAGGCAGACACCCTCTCCACATTTAAGAGTAGGCTAAAGACTTTCCTTTTTGATAAAGCTTATAGTATATAGAGTTATAGCTCTGGTTTGCCTTGGATCAGCCCCTAGTTATGCTGCTATAGGTTTAGACTGCCGGGGGACACCTCCCTGCTCTCCTCCTTTTTCTCTCTCCTCCCCTCCCTCTCTTCTTCTCCCTCTATCTGTATGCATTTATGTAAATGTATGTTACTAACTCATCATCTGGGGTATCATCCCCGGAGTTTCTGTGTCTCTCATGTGGCAGGTTGCCACTTATAAAGTTTACGTCAGGATCAGGAATCGTGGCTGCGCCTGCTGCCCTGGTCCTGCTGGACACCAGGAAGCCTTTTTGACATTTTCCTGGATTCATCCATACTTTCTCTTTTTCATAATATCATGTTATCATCAACATAATTTCTGTCAAATGTTGTATTTGTACTATGTTTATCCTGTACACACGACATCTATTGCACGTCTGTCCGTCCTGGGAGAGGGATCCCTCCTCAGTTGCTCTCCCTGAGGTTTCTTCCATTTTTCCCCCTTTAATTATGGGGTTTCTTTTAGGAAGTTTTTTCTTGTGTGATGTGAGGGTCTAAGGACAGAGGGTGTCGTAACCTGTACAGTCTGTAAAGCACACTGAGACAAATGTATAATTTGTGATATTGGGATATATAAATAAATTTGATTTGATTTGATGATTTTGGTCTCATTCAAAAGATAACACTCTTATTGTTGCCAGGTGGCTCAGAGGATACTCCAGCTCTTGAGCCAGAGACTCTCTGGAGAGAAGAGGAGCCTCCTCATCAAATACAGTCAGGGAAAGACTGTTCCAGACCCAGCAGACCCGTTTCCAGAAATCTACCTGAGCCCTGCTCAAAGTCACTAACCCGCACAGAGTGGACAAAACTACTTTCTATGCGAACTGTGTAAAAAGCATCAACAGAAAATAGTATGTTTACTCTAGGGATTTCTTTACCTGACTTGTGAATACAGTCAGTGCATAATACTCTTTGGTGTGAAATAAACAACTTATCTACAAGTGCATACTACTTATTTTCAGTGTTGTACTAATACATAGAATAGGTGACTATTACATAATTGAGGTAAACAAATACATGTCAATACATTCAAAAGTTAATTATATCACACCTCCCCTCATAAAGCGGACTGCCGACCTTCAGTGGAGGATTTTACATGGTGCTATCGCCTCAAATGCATTTATCTCTGTTATTAAAAGTGTCTATGTCTCCTATATGTTTATAAAACTTGAACTCGAGCCAGAGTCTTGCTCTAATGTTGCACAACCACACTGCTTTCGCCTCCTGCCCTTCTCTGTTTTCTACTCTGTTCTTTCTACTTATGTAGATGGCCATTTTGGCTTCTTTTGGTCCAATAAATTGTTTCCAGTAAAAATACATCCATCATGAACATCGTCACAAGCCCATGAACAGCTGTTGCAATGTTTTAAATCAGCTGATCGATGTGTACAATTTTGTGACCATACACGGTAAAAACGGGACATCTTAAGAATTTATACCGCTGTTTCAACACTTCTAAGATGGATGCCGAACTCTAACCTTTCGATTGACACTTCATTTGAGCGAATTGGAGATTCCATGCGTTATCTACAGCCATCAAGAGCTAATGAGTGTCAACTTCATAAGGAAGTGCCTGCCCTCTTCTTTTGTTTAGACGGAGCCAGCAGCAGTCGAGTCTCCCGTTGACTGGCACATCGTGTAGCCAATGAAACGTTGAAGATCTAGACATACGTCATCAATAGGTTTATTTTAACAAATGTTTTTTAATTATTCATTATAATCAAAATACAAACAAAACACAAAAATATTACAAAAACATTGTTTATACTTCACTTACTTTGTGACATTACTACTGACAGGGAATATTGGGTATATAATAGTTATTTATAGTAAAGGCCAATAGTTATTTATGATAGTTATTTATGGCCTTTTTATCAATAAATATTATAATATCTCCAAATGCACAGCTTGTGGACGCCTGGAGTTACTCTTAGAAAAACTAGTACTAATAAGTTAAGTTTTTGGTTTCCTGGTGAGCTTGGCAAAATTTCCATTTACCATGGCAGACACCGACCGGCGAGACAAGAGAAAACCCCACACACACCTCAAACACCACACCTAAATGCACCAAAAGTCAACTATACCAAACTATCATCAGTAAATTAAGTTAAATTAACACCCATTATTAACAAAATAATCAAAAAGAAGATTCGAAAAGCACACGCTCAGTGTCTCACTCACACACAAACTCCCAGCATGCACTCAGAGAGAGAGAGAGAGAGAAAGAGTGAGAGACAGAGAGACAGAGGGAAAGAGAGAGAGAGAGAGAGAGAGAGAGAGAGAGAGAGAGAGAGAGCATGACATTTACATATTTTTTATATCAATTCTAACAATTAAAAAATAAATTGCTTATTTATATTTATCCAATAAAATTTATATTTATCCAATAAAAACTTGTGCAGAGAAAGGTTAGTGACCTTGAGCGGCAGGCCGGTCAGTTCTCCTAGCCCTGGGCTCAGGTAGATTTTGGGAAACGGGTGTAATGTTACATTTCGGATGTCCGTGTGAAATCTTTTAGGGTTTGATACATGTTTCAATGAACCTCTGTCTTGCCCAGAATATCTCTGTAATTTTCTTCCTACTCCCACAATATTCTTCCTCTGCCTCCTTACACATAAGCAAATTCAAACTTGAATGTATCTTAGGTAGGCACTCCCTGTTCCCTGCCTGAAGCTCGACTGAAAGTCATTATTAACGGACAAAATGTTCTCAAGTGTACAATAGTATTCTTGTGTCCATCTGACACGTGCAATTGTGGGAATCTTCCACTTCTCCCCTCTCTACTCATTGTCTTTTTAACACAAACACACTCACGCTGTTCTTCCTCATGCAGACTGCTTGCACTCTGTATGATTGTTGAACTTTCTCTGCACAGAGAATAAATACGCCAAAGACAAGTTTATTTCTCAAGAATCTTCATTTCAGTATTATAGACTTCACTTGTAATTTGTATAAAGACTTCATAAAGATTCAGACTTTCCACAACATGGATCCGCTGGGTCTGGAACGGTCTTTCCCTGGCTGTATTTCGTGAGGTGGCTCCTCTCCTCTCCAGAGAGCCTCTGGCTCCAGAGCTGCAGGATCCTCTGGGCCACCCGGACAGAGTTCAGACCCAGCAGAGAGCCCAGGGCCTGGGCATCGCTCAGTGCCAACCCCACTGCAACCACCAGCTTCTGTAGGCACAGGGTCCTGGACCTGCACAGCGCCACCATCAGGCCTGGTGTGATTTGAGTCAGACTTTGGGCACCTTTCTTGGTAAAAAAGGGCACAAGACTTAAATACACCCCGATAAAATGGAAGCAGCTCACTTAACTTTAAAAATGTAGAATCAATTATCTCTGTATAAAAACAGCACTCCTTGTGGCACCCAGTGTAGACCATCCCAAAATAAATATTCTGTGATGTTCTCCCAGTTCTTCTTGACAATCATTTATTTCCCTAAAAATACTCTGGGATACTTAAGGTTGTCCGTTCTCCAGGCCAGGCTCTGGGGAAGAACTGGCCACGCCATTCACTGTCAGTGAAGGCTCCATTTTTTTTTTTAACACTTGCTGCCGATGCTACACTAAAATTACTCACAATGCTGGTTAAAACGTCTGCATCCCTCTGGCTTCTAACAATAACAATAATGTCATCCGCGTAGGCTGATAAACTTATACACCCCTCATAGTGTGCTTCATGTACCATACCTGTCAACATTGGAATTTCAAAATAAGGGAAATTTTCTGGCGGACTCCGTCCATACCTTAATAGCTCTCACGCACCCAGCCCCTACCCATATAATGTAAATGTAAACACATAAACGATGGGTAGGCTATATACATTCAGGAAATAATACGTTTATTTAAAGCATGCATTACTTGTACAGACAGTTTATAAAATGTATGGATTTTATTTGATGACTTATTATCATCAATTTGTTTGATGATTGATGAGTTGTGTGGCTTATGTTTTACGAGAAACATGTCCGCTACACTGCGACTGAAATCATCGCAGAAGCTGAAGGCTACATTATTTTTGGCGCAAAGCATTGGCCCAACTTTTTTTTGTTTGTTTTGTTTATTCAAATGAAAAGTGCGCTTATAAATACAATTTATTATTATTATTATTATTATTATTATTATTATTATTATTATTATTATTATTATTATAACTGAGTAGCTTATTCACCATTTTCTTGGCAGCATGAACATTGACTACTGGTTATTTTTCATATCTCATATCAGCATTCTTTATACACACACAGGCAAGGTACATATTTGGCCAAAAAAGAAGTTATATTTATAGAGGTATTTGCTCTGCACCCTCCATATTGTTTTTAATCAGATGCTTTGATTAATTTTAATACAGACCGCACTATTAACAAAATTATGTTTAAGGTCAACATTTAGTTTTTAATTTTATTTATTGGATTGTTTTCTCTTAGTCAGATCACATTTTCAATAAAATAGTGGTCTTACCTTTACTTGTAAAATCTTCCATTTTTGGCCGTCAGTTGGAGAAACAAACTAAACTAAACGGTGCTACAGTGCACCTGACTCTGATGTTAGCTAGCAGTAGTGGACCGTCTCTCCGTAGAAGAAGAGCAGCTACCCGAACCTGTGGGCTCACGTGCGCCTTCTTCCTGGTGTTTTTTCACATCAGCAAGACTAAATATGTTACATACATACATTACATACATTAACTGGACTATGGAAAGGCAGGACGCATAATAAAAGTGTCTGTAAACATTATATTGGCGACATACAGAGAGATAGCAACAGGCACGGGCCAAATGCATGCGCTCAACCTAGTTTGCGAGGGATTGCGCAATCCAAGGGGAGGCTCGGCTCGTCGCTGCCTCAGCAAATTCAGCGATTTTGACTATACAAATGATCAAAATTATTGGAATCATACAGAAAATGCATGTATAGCACAGACCAGTGGACAAATATACATTTTTATTTTATTGTATTGTTATTTTCATGATGACAGGGGAGGCCTCCCCTGACCGCACGTCCCTGATAGTATACCTTTTTGCGTTATATTCCAACAGGATCCTCAGTGGATGCTCAATTTCACCAACAGAGGTCAGTATTTCATTATGAATGTTTCCATAAAGATTCTTACTCAATCATTTTGTATAATATCTAGACTGACACGAAATAATTACATTGTTCTCCTCTCAATTACAGTTTCTAATTTGGTACAGCTGATCTACAATCTGCTAAATAACAGCCTACATTACATGTTAAAGACTTACAGTATATACCCTCCTACTCAAGCTCACGTTTATTCAATTTTCTTTGTTTTGCTTTGCAAAGTAATAATAATAATAATAATAATAATAATAATACATTTTATTTACAAAGTGTTTCATTTCATGCTTTTTAGGGTTAGGGTTATTCTCATGAATGCATATAATACTTTCATACCTTAAAGGTTTAATGTGGTTCAAACCAACTGGTTCAAAGAAGTGTGCATATTTCAAGTAAGTATTTCACCTCTACTACTGGATTAATACTATCTAAATCCATCAAAACCACCATTATTAAAAACTATAGTATGTTAACCTGTTGTGTTTTGTATTCTACAGCTAAACATTTATATTTACTGTGTATTTTTCACTCCTGTCTAAATGGTAAATGCACTGCTTTTATATAGTGCTTTGCCAATCTTTACTTTCACTCAAAGCGCTTTACAACACACATTGTTTTTCATTGAATCCCTCTTTTTAATGGTCACACATGCAGAGCATACAGCACACACAGTGACATTTGTTCTCTGCTTTTAACCCATCCTAGTACCAGGAGTCTAGTACTAGGAGCAGTGGGCAGCACCCAGGGAGCAATGGGAGGAAGGGGGATGTCCAGTGCCTTGCTCAAGGGCACCACAGCAAGGCAGGAGGTAAACTGGGACCGCTCCAAGTAGCAGTCACACTCCATTTTTTTAGATTTGGTTGGTGACTTGAACCAGCAACCCTACTGCTCACAGTCCAAGCCCCTACTGACTGAGCCACTTGCGGACATTCACATTCATACAGAGTCAGAGGCTCGTCAGTAGGGATAACCATTCACACACATTCATACAGAGACAGAGGGTCCATACAAGATGCACATCAGCTCGTATCGTAGTAGTGATAAACATTTACACAACGTTGGCCATCGGGAGCAAATTGGGGTTCAGTATCTTGCCCAAGGACACTTCGACTGCCTGCCTCTCCGTCTGCCTGCCTCTCCGTCTGTCTGCCTCTCCGTCTGTCTGTCTGCCTCTCCGTCTGTCTGCCTCTCCGTCTGTCTGTCTGCCTCTCTGCCTCTCTGCCTGTCTGCCTGTCTGTGTGTCAGTTCATTAGAGCAGACTGAGACTCTGAGAGTCTACATATCTCTGCTCTCTTATAATCTTCATGTGCAGCTCAGATATGTATGTTTCCTGTGGCAACGGGGGCTTCACGGCCTGTGTCATGTTATGTTTTGATAGTTTCTATGTTTCTTGTGTCCGGGCGACAGAGACGAGGGAACGACTCGTGCTTTTGTTTCGTCCAGCGCGCCGACATAGTACTGCTCCCTGGGAGGGAGCCTTTTTAATGCTTATCTGTGATGTTACATAAAGACCACATGAAGAGGGACCTCCTCTTACCACAGTGAGAATATGAGGGACTAAAAATAAAACCAAAATGAGGTTTATGGCATGGTACAAGTATAAGTGTATGAGTGTTATGATGTCCTGGGCTCCAGTGTGCCTGCGTCCCATAAGCATGAAATATGAAAGACTGCAGCAGCACTACTGAGGAATAATGGATGACACTCAAGTGTGGGTGCATTAACTCAAAGTCCTTGTGAATGCAATGTGTGATCTGCTGACAAACAAACAAAAAATCAAATGAACCAAAATCATATCCTGCTTGGCGGAGGTAATAAACAAATCATTAAACATTACCAACATAATTTATGATACATATAGGCTACTCTGCTAATGTCATGTAGGGGCGAGCCAAGTGTCACAAGTAATGAGGTGAATGCATCAATAATAGGTTACATCTTGATACATTTATATTACCATCAAATGATTTGCCACATATTAAGTATTTTTTTTAACTATTGCATGTTAAAACCCATGAGGTTTTAATAAAGGTAAATAACAAATATTTATTGTCTCAACTGTTGAGATAATTACTTTGCATATGCACACCAGTATTACAAAATGTTGCTATACACAGATGTATTGGTCAAGAATCAGGACAAATAGGACGCAGTGTTGAGTGTGAAGTTGTTTGGATGAAAAAGCCGCAAGCAGCATTACCACAGGCCAAGCATTCAGCCCGTTCCAACAGTAATGTTTTGCACTAGTTGAATGTAACGATATGACCAGAACACAGGGAAAAGGACTCAAATGCACAACTCAGAGACAAATCTAAGCTGTGTCTCAATTCAGGGGCTGCAGCCTTTGAACGCCGCAGCCTTTGAACGCCGCAGCCTTCGCGGTCTATGAAATGAGACGGTCCGGTCTACGGGGGATTTCCTGGTACGTCACCAGCTGTTCACGCCCCTAGCTTTTGCCACTCCCGTCGTCTAGCAACTCTGAGTTATCAAGCGCAGTTGACTGCTTACTTTAGCATTTTTATCCCAGAGAACGGATTGTGATTTGAAATTGAATTGAATCTGAATTCCCCCTTTAATTATGGGGTTTCTTTTAGGAAGTTTTTCCTTGTGCGATGCGAGGGTCTAAGGACAGAGGGTGTCGTAACCTGTACAGTCTGTAAAGCACACTGAGACAAATGTATAATTTGTGATATTGGGCTATACAAATAAATTTGATTTGACATTACCAAGAGGAGTTGTACAGTCTTATGGCCAGGGGGACAAAATAGTTCTTGAGCCTGTCTGTGGAGCAGGACAGGGACAGCAGTCTGCCGCTGAACATGCTCATCTGCCTGGTGAATGTGCTGTGCAGAGGGTAGTGGGCGTTGTCCAGGATGGATGACAGTTTAGATATTTTAGACGGTGGAGGGGCATCTCATACACACTCTGGAGACCCCCCCCAGATGATGCATCAGGAGACACCAGGGGCTTTATTGTGACAGCCCATCCAAGTCCAGCAGCATACATTATCTGTATATACTGTAAATGTTATATTGTTTTATAATATTTTTCTGTTTATAATAATCATTCAATCATTTTCTTTGTTCAATCATTCATTTCCATTCATTGATAGGTAATGTTCTAAATTAAATAATCCCTTTTCTAAATTAATAAAATCATATTTACAAAATAAATCCTTCTTGAACCTCAAAATCAATTAATTAAGTTTTCATTCATTTTAATTTATAGTTCATGTAAATTAAATACACAATATATTCATCATTATATATATATTATTTATTTCAATTCCTTTACATTTCATTCGTCAACAAGTTTCTCCAGCAGAGAGAAGAGTCTGTCCATCCTCTCCCTGCTCTCCATCCTCTCCCTACTCTCCATAATCAATCCCAACGATTGCGCTGGACTTTAAGTGATATTCAACTGTCAGAAAACCAAGCAGGTAATATGAAGTATAAATTATCTATACAATCGCTACAATCTATGTATAATATACATCAACATTTAAAACTTAGGTTTGAAAGTTAATGTCTTAAAAGTTCTACTTTCAAGTAGTTCGGATGCCGGCAGCCAATTTGCATCGTACTGCAGCTCCTAGCAGCTAGCATCGCCGCTAACGTCCCGTAACTTAACCTATCATTTTAGCGAACATTTTATTTTTTAAGTTCCTTTGATTTTATAACATTTGTATCGTTAGCTATTCGAGCGAGTTGAAACCGAATACTTTCATTTAAAAGTATATAAATTGCCGTTACTGCTGGGTCGGGGGGCGCCATTTTCTGTCAGAAGACACTTCTCTGGGCGCGCAATGAATCTTGGGATACGTGCGGCCGTGAAGGATACATCAGATGTATCCTCCAAATCCGGCAAAAGAAGGTCGCATTTAAGTCTCTGAAATGGGACTGTAATCGGTTTACAAATGCAGTCCCTGAAGGCTGCAGCCACTGAATTGAGTCACAGCTACTAACGAACAGATTGGGAACACCTGGGGGCATGAAGTAGACACAACTGAAACAAGAGAGAACAGGTAAGTAACAAAATAAAAGTACAAACAACAAACATTTAACGGACAGCAGGAACCCTTACAGAACTAAAGTAAGAATTATGAGGAGGATAGAGGGTTTGTATTCACATAGTGCAGGAGAGTGTAAATGGTTGACAAGCTTTAGAATATTAAAGGATGTCTCCACTTCTCACTAGGGTACTGTTCATCGAGACACACACACATGCACACACGCACACACACACACAGCTGATAAGTATTCAGACCTTGTCTAGACTGCATCAAGAAACGTACCCCCCTCTCTGCATCAATGCTTTGTGATCTCCAGCATTCAGAAAGGGAAAGAGAGAGAGCAGAAGGGAAATCCCGCCCGCCTTCCTCTGACCCAAAAGGAGATAAGGCAAGTAAATAACATCTCATCTATTTGATTTCTTCATTATATTTTCTTTAACATTATTTTAACTATCATTATGAGTCAAATACATTTTTCAGTTGGAGATCAATTTTTAGATAAATAGATTTTTGATTGATGGGGGTAATTTAACTAAATACATGTACCTTCAAGCATGGGGCATACTGTATACGAAACAGGAAACATCATACTAGTTGTTTTTGATTAAATATTTAGTTACAAAATGGAAACATTCACCGCAGTGACACATTGTTGTAATTAATATTATTTTTATACACGTGTGTGTTGTCCTGTGCGTGTGTGTGTGTATTGCCAGCAGATGATAATTAGTAGTTAGCAGATGGGGATTATACACTAAAAAAAACTAGAGTGGCTCCTACAACTAAATGCAACCAACCACTGCCAGCGGACTGTTAGTCCCATTATTGCCCGTAGTCCCATCGCTTTTTCATTCATTTACCCTTTTAACGGTTGAAAAATATTCTTAAAAGCCCTTATGTTCATGTAGACAAGTGGTAGGGATTGATGGGAGTTCCTAGATTTATTTCTTCAACTGTAATAGCTTCTGAAATTGCATTTCAATCATCACTGCAACTAAAACCCTGACAGAAGCATTAATGAAATTAGTTATGTTAGTTAACTAACAAACACACACACAAACACACCCTCACAAACACTTGACCTCCATGCCACCTTTTAGGCTCCTTGGGCAAAAACTGTGGCCGCCAATGAGTGGGGACATTTTTATGAACCGACTGACAGAGCGTGCTTTAGAGCTGCTGGTCGCGGCTAACAAACTAAAATAGCTAAAATTGGTGTAGGTGTAACGCTACTCTACTCTGACAAATATCATGGCATCCAGAACACAGCAGGAACTATATCATTGGATGAGCTAAGACTCAGTGGGTGGAAGCAAAGAAGCTCAGTTTCTGTTTTAATACACTGACCATCTGAAAACATTTTATACACAATTGTAAACGAGTCAAGGTGGCTCAAGTATCCACAGTTGAGATATAGTATGATCCCCACAGGGATACTCTTGAGAAACACATTTTCCTATTTTCCCATTATAATAAATAACATCTAGCCTTGTTCGTCTCAGGATTTACAAACAGACGGACCGTGCTTCACGTCTAAACGCATGATTGCAGTATTCAAAACTTTGACAAATGCTGCATTTCAGATTTCAAAAGAGTCTACTCACCATGGATCCCGAACAGCAGATTAATACGCCTGATTCCGATGATGATCTGTTTGAAACTGGTTATCCTCCAGTGTCATGACACAGCAGTCAGGCAACAGCCAAATGACCCAGCGGAGCCGCTTGCACTTAGCGGTCACATACCACAGCCAGTGAAGCTCCCCTAACGATCTCGCCGACTCGCGATAGATCTCTGGAATCATCAGCAGCCTCCCTCACACAACGCTTCAGTCCTCGCTCATTCACCACGGGGCACTCACGGCGTCCCGTCCAGCAGCTTAAGGTGCCCAACGAAAGGCTAATGAAGTTGGTGACTCAGCCAGCTCCTTCATTTCCAACTGGTCTATTCTTTTCAAATTTTCCCAGACTTCACTTGTCTATAATTCTTGTCATCATCCCTGTCTATCTGACATGTTGATGTCAGATCCACCCTTCCTACTCCTAATATTCATATTCTGATGGAGTAAAACACATCAGCTCTGAGTTCTAGTCCTATCTATTTGACTCAACTCCTATCTCGGCCCATACAAGCCACTGACCAACTACATCAGCCACAGGTATGTCACTCAGGCATCACCTCGACACCAACTCTTTGTCACCTAAACAGCCACTCGATTCTGGTTCCAGAAGCATTTTCACAAAGTCCTCCACATCTCCGGCATATCCCAGAACCCTATTCGAGCTATTCCTTACGCGAACCTTCCCCTAAATCACACACTGACTTTCAACAAAGTACTCTTTGTTGCAGAACCAAAAGATAGGAATGGAGTATGTCTTCGGTCACACCAGAATTCATGACGATAACATTTCATTTGATTGATCTCTTTCAAATAGTGTGTGGTGTTTGTAGGGTTCCAATTTGGTCAACTTTGACATGAATTGCCCAATTAACAAATACATTTGACAGCTCTGATCTTGACAAAACACAGAGAGCTGGAGCGTCCAAAATGGAGGAGGCAATTGTAATGACATTGCCAACAAATCCAATTATTTTTACAACCTGCTCTAACAGATGATACACAATGCCAGTAGTATGTCACTACATCACAAAGCCAATTGGAATAGATGGCAGACCAATGCTAAACTTGTACACGTCATTTTTACAGGTCAAACGTCATTGTATTCATTGAGGTCCAACTTAAATATCATCTTTGCAAAGATTTTTAGGGATACCAAAGCCAGCACAATAACTTCATTCACAATTCATTTCTATTTTTTGCATGTGTAAAATTGTCTTTGGTCACTTCATGCTGGGTGTTTGCTTCATCTGATTCCAAGCTGATCACTCTGGACACAGTCTAATGCCTAAATTAAAAAAAGAGGCCCTTGTCAGCCCTCTGAAAAGTCATAGATGATGTTGAGGAATGCTCAAAACCCATTTCTACAATGAATGCAGAGTGTATTATGACTTTCTACTGAGTCATAGAGCTCCGCAATGAATTCATAAATTAAACAAGCTGACAGAATGCAGTGGAGAGGACACACACACGGCAGTAGTACAGTTCAGGGATATTCAAAACTCGTAGTCATAAGGCGGAAGGCAAGTCGGGTTTACCGGGGCTGGAGATCAGAGTAGTAGTAACAGGTCCGGGATCACAGATCAGGAGTCAGAGAGAGAGAGAGAGAGGGAGGGAGGGAGGGAGGGAGGGCATGATGAGTGGTAAATGCAGTGCAGCTGGTAGGTTAACGAGGGTGGAGCAGAGCAGAGACAGGTGGAGGTAATCAGACAGAGTAGAGAGAGCAGGGAGCAGAGTGGCACATAATTGAAAAACTATTTGTGGTGTTACCAGGCAGGGAGAGGGCTCATGACAGGATTACTGTCTGGTTTGTGGTTTTTATTGTGTAGCGGTATCAGGCTGTGGGTGACTTAATGCATCCATGTATGCCGTGTGTGCTTGAGGTTTGCCGTGGGTTTAGTGTGTGGGACTGATGGTGGTGCAGCTAAGAGAGATTTGATGTTGATGAGTAAGGGAGGACTCTCTACTTGACGAAGCACAAATTCCGTCTATTTCTGTATTCACAAAGGAGCAGTGGGGAGGGAAGTAGGGCTGGAGGCTCCTCACTCCCTACCTCCTGGCAACCTCATTAACCAGTTATTTTACTTGGAGAATGGTGGGGGGGGCTCAGAGACATTGAGTCACTGTGTAACTGATATTCACATGTATGATCGAAGGATTTCATTCCATAATTCAGATTTGCTGTTGTTTTTGGACACAGAGACAAATCATTCTTTATAGTTTCTATTTTCAACAGAAATCAGTCAGTGAGCAATGTTATCAAATCATCAACAAGACTTCATGAAAGCGAAATGAGTTTTAGTCATCTGCCAGCTGAGTCAACATTTCTTAAGAAATCTATCTACGTGTGTGTTTTAAAGGAACGCTGGGGGGATGCTGACAGCTGAATGGGGGTCATATATTAAACAAAATCTTTTTCATTATTTAGTATTTGCATTAGTCTACTCAGGTAGGGCTCTACACTTTGGCAGTCCAGTCCAATCTAATCCAATCTAATTTGCTCTGTTGTGCCAGATCAGGCAGATCAATCTCCGGAATGCCAACCTTCTGGATGCAAGTCAGATAGTCGTTTGCAGAGTCATCCATCCAGTGTCTTAAAATAAGAATTTATTTTTCTTTATCTTTTCAATAATAACAAGAAGACCTCCAAACATTTCAGTTCCACTGGGGCATCCGCATTAAATCAATGTACTCAAATTCAGAGTTTTATATGGAGCACATAAGTTAAATATAACTTTTTTCCTCTTGAGGGTAATTGTTGTGTAGCAGCATCAGTAGAAATTAGAAAAGAGTGCAAATATAAAATACAAATATCAATAAGGTGCAAATCCAAAATATACACAATATCAAAAATATGACAAAGTTAACAGTATGATAATGAAAAATATAAAGAAGTTAACAGTAAATGGTATATCACTGCTTCAAATGTATTGTGTTTAATACAGAGATGATGCATTAGAGATTAAACTGAGTGAACTTGTAGATAGATTGTGACCCAAAGAGTGGCTCCTCAAAATGTTTTAATACATTATGAACTGGACAAAGATTAGATAACAGAAACATCTCTACTGTCCTATTAATTGTCTTGTGACCCCTCAGAATTATCCTGTGTCATGACCCACCAGGGTGGGAACCACTAACAAGCAGTACTGCACAATATGACAGGACCTGGGAAGCACGAAAGACAGAGAGTTGACCATTGAGAATTTATTTGAAGTGTTAAAAGTAAAAGTACTTAATGCAGAAACATGTCCTCTGTGTCTGTGAAATGAAAAGAAAAGACTAAAAAGTAAAGTACATCAAATTTGTACTTCGTTCTTTACAGTACTTGAGTAAATACAAATTGTGTGACATTCCACGTTAAAATATTTTAAAAGAAAGAGTGCGTTGTTTCTCCTTTCGTCTCGCTTTAAAGGTGAAAAGGTAAATATGAATCTTTCCCCTATATTTTAGAGATCCATCCAGTTAATTTATAGAAATTACAGTGAAAGGTTTATGATCCAACATTCAAAATAAAATGTAAAGATTAGTACATTGGAAGACAGGATCAGTACCAATGCATGCATATCATGTAGACTGATTCTCGAAGCTGAGAAGAGAATGCAACAGGGATGATGTGATTGGTTTGTGTGCAGCCTCAGAAAGAGAGAGAATTAACTGATTGGTTAAGTGATTTGAGAGTAGCTGGGATAGGTGCAGTCAGGAAAACGAATCAGCAGGTTTAAGATCCATTAAGAAATTAAGGGAAATACAAAGGATGGATTTATTAGCTGTGTGTGAGAAACAGCTACAGACTTGTCCCACTTCAACATGTGTCTGATGTGAAAGAAAAACACATGCATGCGTGAACTTTGTTGAACATGTGAGGAAACTGACCTTGAACCTGACCTGAGCGTGCTGGCTCCTGGGTCCAGACACAGTATCCTGACAGATCCAGGGACGTGCGGTCAGGGAATCATGAAAAGTAAAAAAAACAAATAACAATAAAATAAATATAAATGTATATTTGTCCACTGGTCTGTGCTATAACTGCATTTTCTGTATGATTCCAATCATTTTGATAATTTTTAAAATAAAAATAGCTGAATTTGCGTATTCTCTGTTCAGATACAGGAGAGATGCAAGCTGAGGCAGCCACGAGCTGAGCCTCCCCTCGGATTACGCAATCCCTCGGCAACTAGGTTGAGCGCATGCATTTGGCCTGTTGCTATCTCTCTGTCGCCAATATAATGTTTACAGACACTTTTATTATGCGTCCTGACTTTGCATAGTCCAGTTAATGTATGTAATGTGTGTGTGTAACATATTTAATCTTACTGATGTGACATAAACCACAGTGAAAAGACACCAGGTGAGGCAGACAGTACTCTGCAGCACTGAAGAGGGCGCATGTGAGCCCAATAAATGTACCTCTCTGAGCCGCTATAAATGTAATTTTCTTTTTTGGCCAAATATGTACCTTACCTGTGTGTGTGTTTAAAGAATGCTGATATGAAATATGAAAAATAACCAGTAGTCAATGTTCATACTGCCAATAAAATGGTGAATAAGCTACTCAGTTGGGTTCATATATTTGTATATCTGACTCTGAAAGAGTTAGTGCCTGCCCAGCCATAAATCTCACCGCCCGTCACTGGTCAGATCAGTTCTGTATTTTCTGCTGCAGTCAATGGAAAACTGATTTCTGTGGTTGTGCTTAGTTTTGTCCTGGTTTTAGACCAATCCTTAAAAATCCGACGTGATGCAATACTGATGACATGTCTAACTATTTGGGACTTGCCTAAACGTGCCAATAATCAGATGTTTTGTGTTGATCAGTGTAGACTCTTCATAACATTGAAGTCAGGTTTTTAGTTGTGAAGTGTCTCCTGCTTCTCAGGCTGACTCTCTGGTTGACTTGCTGACCGATTATGGCCGATGTAATCCTCTGCCATCAGCTTTGTACTGTCACAGTATGCGACTGGATTAGGGATCTTTCCTATACCCTGCATGTGAGTGTGCGTGTGTGTGTGTGTTTGTGGACATATATTACTTTCTACCCCTGATCTACTGACCACAGATCAAAGTAACTGGTGTCACTTTAATGGGAATGAAGGGATTAAGGCCAGCTGGTTCAAACCATATGCATATGTCTAAGGGGTGGTCTGTAACCAAATAGGGAGTGATAGACCTTTGCCATCCTAGTTTTTCTATTCGAGACCCCAGCTTCATATGGGAAAATATGGGATTAGATGGTTTCCTGCTAGCGAAGGCACATACCATATGAATATACATACCATAGTAGGCTACAGTGTTTACTGCTCCTCTGAACTATAAACCATTTAATATGAAAGTAAAAATGCTTCTCTGTCAAACTAACAAGCCAGTGAAACCATCATAAATCAGGTTTCCATCCAAATGTATTGCAAATTTTAACCGAATTTCAAGAAAACCAGCAAAAGAAAATACAAATAAATACTTGTTTCCGTCCACTAATGTTAAGCGATTACTAGGAATTGGTTCATGGAGATAATCCGTTGGTGGTTCCAATTCACAAGTCAGAAAACCACCTTACCAAATACAGAAGAAAAGGGCTCAACAAGAATAACATAATTAAAATGACATGTACGTTATCATTCGATCACTGAATCTGTTTCCTTTGCACCGTGTCTCATTTTGCTTTTATTGATACGCCAACTTTTCCACCTCAGCCAAGCATAAAAACTTTTTTGTGATGTTTTAAGATATTTGAGAAATATTTGGCATTTCCATCCAGGTTTTTTTATGCTCAAATTGAATTGGTGTGGTTAGGGCGCCGGCTGCTGGGGAGAGACAGGAGTGTCCCAGCTGGAGGCCAGACAGCTGAACGGAATCAGGTAATCAGTCACATAATAAATGAATGGCGATGGCTTGGTACTGTTCTCTTGCAGTAGGCTGGGTTCCAGATTAGACGGAGACGCTTCTTCAGCCACGACGCAGTGCAGCCTGGAGAGCATACAGGTCCTAATTGAATGACAACTTTTAATTTTGACATCCAAGGTGACTTTCAGAAATCCTGAAAATGTAGTACCATAAAGGTATGAGGGGCCCTTAGGGACAATATTCAGAAATAACATCCACATATGAAACGCTTTCATATACACATGTGAAATGCTCTCACATATATAGGTGAAATGCTTTTATCTACACATATATTCATTTCAGTTTGTAGTGCGAGAGGAATTTCAGTTGAAACGGAAGGCGTTCCAATAAAACCGGAAACAGTTGGAAAGAAAACATGCATTTCAAAATACAAGCTAAATACTATTCTTTGCTCGTTCAGCTTGCAACTAGCATGGGCTGTACACATGCTACTTGCAGGCTGAACGAGCAAAGAATAGTACCGCCTGGAAGACGCGAGGCACCTCGGTCAGGCAACTTTTTAAGGGTGCTGATGCAGGTTGAGCCTGACGTTGCTAAGCGATCATAAACAGCGAACCGTATCACCTGATCTTCTACCAGGCGTTGTTTTAAAAGTGTGTATTGAACTAGTGGCCGTCAGTCTTTTCTCTAGAAAACACTGCTTCTGTCTCTGCTCTGTGTGTACGTGTGTGTGTGCCGGACACCGATACTCGAAACACGTTTCCAGAGGATATTAATGGTCATCTGACATTCTAGCCGCAGTGCTCATTAAATATATACAACCATTAAAATCACTGGACAGATCTTGAGATCAGGGAACATTAGTCCTGCACTAAAATGATAAACTTCTCCTCTAAATTGACCAAATACAGATACTTACGGAAGAAATTAAATATATCTTCCGGCTGTGATTGGTAGTTCCTAGTCATATGACAAGTTGCTGCTGCGTTCCAGAAGTTTAACTACTTTTAACTTTGGGTGCCGTCGTCGAGCTCTGAAAGATAAGAGCTTCGGAGCACTTGAGCGCCGAGACGGTGTCGCTCTTGGGTTTGTGCACGCCTTCTGCGCGTCTACATCGAAAACAATGGATTTGAGCGCCAAAAAAACATGGCATATGTACCGCCCCTTACTCAACAAAAGTAAATTAATAAAATTACACAAGTAAAGAAATGTACGTGTGTGCTGAATACTTTTTTCCTGTGTTATTCCACTTTATGAAATGCTTTGTAGTAGAATGGAATGTTTTCAAATCCTTTACTTGTGTAGTTGTATTAAGTCAATACAATATCTGGTTTAAATTTCTAACAAATAGCTGCATTGGAGATATGTTTATTGAAAAAAAAAAAAAACACGTTAAATACTTATTTCTCCCAGTGTCCTCATGCTCTGTATGACATCTCTGTCTGTGTCTCACTTTCTCTGTTTCTTTAAAGTCTATAGTATCTTTCAATAAGAAAAAAGGTTAATTTAGTACAAAGAGCCAAAACAGGTGAGGCAGGACAAGACAGAACAGAACGCAGGACATTGGGGAACATGACAGTAACAGCAGAAAAGTAATAATCAGAGTTTAGGGATTTTGATCCATGTTTGTGATAGGGAAGCTTTAGATTTGTTTGTTTGTTGTGCAATTGGAGTCGTGGTATTAAGGGGAAAAGAGGAAAATAAGAAAAAGGAGATTAAAAAAAAGACAAATAAAACCTGTGATAGTCATCATAGTAATACCAAGTTGATGGATAAATAAATAGAAGAAAAGAAAAAGGGCAAGAGGAGAAATTTTGGCATGAATAAAAGTAAATTGGTAATGTCCAATGTGTGACGTAATCTTGCGTGTTGACTGTTTTGAGTTTGTTTCTTTAATTTACTTTTTACTTCCAGACGTGTGTATGCTTTTGTTTCGCCTTTACTGTGAAGGGCTGGGCTATCTCTTTCTTTGCAGCCACCCGGCCCTGGGGAGATCTGTTGGTGGGTTTACCCCATAGCCCGCTCACCGAGCCCAAACAGCCCCAGACCCAGTGGGAGGGAGCCTGTTCGTGAGGGGAGAGACAGTTTTAAATAAATAAAAATTAATTGATACATATTTTAAAGAAAGTTGACATGGATTGTGATGCAAATAAGTACGTAAATATTTAGTTTGGACTTGATAAACAGGATCAGATGAAAATTCATTGTGGTTGAGTGTTCGCCTCCTTAAAATGTTGCATTATCATACTATTGTTCCTGTTTCCTTCATGTGACAGGAAGGCCTTAGTTTCTAACTGTAAATCTGAATAATGTCCCTAGGCGCCACACAATATATATAATATATACAATAATATATTCTCACTTCTGGTGTTGACAAGATGTCAAAAAAGACAAAGCAATGGAGTCTGAGCACCTAATTATTGCTGAAATGCATAAGGTCAAAGGGAGAAATAACAGTAGTAAAAGTGGAATTGATAGTCACAACAGACCTAAATATGCAAAAAAAAGCCTTGGTGAGAAAAAACTCAAATTTGCTCAAAATAGATTACATTGAGGAGCTGTTCATGAGGAGAATCAAATCAAATCAAATTTATTTGTATAGCCCAATATCACAAATTATACATTTGTCTCAGTGTGCTTTACAGACTGTACAGGTTACGACATCCTCTGTCCTTAGACCCTTGCATCGCACAAGGAAAAACTTCCTAAAAGAAACCCCAAAATTAAAGGGGAAAAAAGGGAAGAAACCTCAGGGAGAGCAACTGAGGAGGGATCCCTCTCCCAGGACGGACAGACGTGCAATAGATGTCGTGTGTACAGGATAAACAACATAGTACAAATACAACATTTGACAGAAATTATGTTGTGTTGGAAAAAAGAAATAGAAAGTATGGATGAATCCAGGAAAATGTCAATAAGGCTTCCCGGTGTCCAGCAGGACCAGGTCAGCAGGCGCTGTCACGATTCATGATCCTGACGTAAACTTTATCAGTGGCAACCTGCCACATGAGAGACAGACAGACAGGTGAATTAGTAACATACATTTACATAAATGCATACAGATAGAGAGGGAGAAGAAGAGAGAGGGAGGGGAGGAGAGAGGGAGGGGAGGAGAGAGGAAGAGAAGGAAGAGAGCAGGGAGGTGTCCCCCGGCAGTCTAAGCCTATAGCAGCATAACTAGGGGCTGATCCAGGGCAAACCTGAGCCAGCCCTAACTATAAGCTTTATCAAAAAGGAAAGTCTTTAGCCTACTCTTAAATGTGGAGAGTGTGTCTGCCTCCCGAACACAAACTGGAAGCTGGTTCCACTGGAGAGGAGCTTGATAGCTGAAGGCTCTGGCTCCCATTGTACTCTTAGAGACTCTAGGAACCACAAGTAACCCTGCAGTCTGGAAGCGTAATGCTCTAGTTGGTTTATAAGGTACTATGAGATCTTTAAGATATGCTGGAGCCTGACCATTAATTGATTTGTAAGTCAGGAGAAGGATTTTGAATTCTATTCTGTATTTTACCGGGAGCCAGTGCAGTGCAGCTAATACAGGAGTAATATGATCCCGTTTCCTTGTTCTAGTCAATACATGTGCCGCTGCATTTTGGATCAACTGAAGAGTCTTAAGCAACTTTTTGGGACAACCTGATAACAATGAGTTGCAGTAATCCAGCCTTGAAGTAAAAAATGCATGGACTAGTTTTTCTGCATCATTTTGAGACAGGATGTGTCTTATTTTTGCAATGTTACGTAGATGAAAGAAGGCAGTCCTTGAGATTTGTTTTATGTGGGAGTTAAACGACAGATCTTGATCAAAGATGACGCCAAGATTCCTTACAGTGGTGCTGGAGGCTTCTATGTCATTAGAAAATGCGTTTCGTAGGCGTTTAGGGCCAAGTATAATAACTTCAGTTTTGTCTGTGTTTAACATCAAAAAGTTGCTAGACATCCAAGTTTTTATGTCCTTAAGGCATGCTTGAAGTTTAGCCAATTGATTGGTTTCATCTGGTTTAATTGATAGATATAATTGGGTATCATCCGTATAACAATGAAAGTGTATAGAGTGGTTCCTTATAATATTGCCCAAAGGAAGCATATATAAGGTGAATAGAATCGGTCCAAGTACAGAACCCTGCGGAACTCCAAGACTGACTTTGGCTGTCATGGAGGATTTATCGTTAACAAGTACAAATTGAGATCGCTCAGATAAATAGGACTTGAACCAGCTTAGTGCGGTTCCTTTTATGCCAACACAATGTTCGAGTCTCTGTAGTGGAATGTCATGATCAACAGTGTCGAAAGCAGCACTGAGGTCTAACAAGACAAGAACAGAGACAAGTCCTTTGTCTGATGCCAATAGAAGGTCATTGGTAACTTTCACCAGTGCCGTCTCTGTGCTATGATGAACTCTAAATCCAGATTGAAAAACCTCAAATAAACTATTATTATGTAAAAAGTCACACAACTGTTTTGCGACTGCTTTCTCAAGGATTTTAGCGAGAAAGGGTAGATTCAGATATCGGCCTATAGTTGGCTAAAACCTCTGGATCAAGGCTAGGCTTTTTAAGAAGTGGTTTTATTACAGCTACTTTAAAGGATTTTGGTACGTAGCCAGATAATAGAGACAGGTTGATCATATTTAATAACGAAGTGTTAATTAAGGGTAAAACTTCTTTAAACAGTTTAGTTGGAATCGGGTCTAAAAGACAGGTTGATGGTTTAGACGATGAGATTGTTGAAGTTAGTAAATCCAGCCACTAGATGTGGGTGAGCAGTCAAGAAAGAACGTGATGAAACATAAAGAATGCGCATCTTACAAAACTGAAACATGCAGACAGAGGGTCAACATTATGCAGTATCTGTAAACCTGCAGGACTTTTCCATCATTGTAGCAAAAGCATCTAATCAAGTACCTCCGCTCTCCAAGGCAACACAGCTGTCACTCCCCTACTCCACCTCCTCATCTATCAATCCCTCCCTCCCTGCATCCTTCCATCCATCCATCCCCCTCCCACCAGCCACCCATATGTCTCATCCATTCCACCACCACCCCCATCCCCACCCGACCTCTTCTCCCCCGATCAGTTGGCCAAATGGCATGTTCTTGCACGTACCGCAGTACAGAAGTGGACTGTACCATTGTATATGTGGTGGGTGGGTGGCAGCAGGGAGGAGTGCCGCAGAGAGAGGGAGAGAGAGAGGGAGAGAGAGAGAGAGAGAGAGAGAAAGAGAGAGAGAAAGAAAGAAAGACAGAAAGACAGACATGGGCTGGCACTATCCTTTCCTGTCCTAACCCCTCATCCTTGTCTCTTGTGTTGATGCTCCTTACAAATACAGTATAGAAACTTCAGACTATAATATTAAGACTACGGACGAGTTTTAGGATTGATTTGTTTTTAGGTCTGGACACCATCGATGGATGTTAACTTCAGTTTGATCTGCTCTGGTAAGAGAAGTGATTTTCAATGCAGTTTGAGTTGTTTGTGTTGTATTTGACTTGGTCTGGATAGCAAAATGAAATTGACCCTCCACCCAAAAATTACCTTTGGATTTAATTTATTTTAAGATTTTGGAACACGCAATTATCATGATGTATTTATTATGTTCAGTCGCTTAAATAAGTTTTCAGATAAAATATAGTATTGCCATGTGGAATGTATTTGTAAATCTTAAAGTCCAGTCTGAGCAGAATAGATAATCCTCTGTTTAGAGCACGAGCAGATCTCTCTTGCTCTAATAGTAGATGGACAGCTGTATGTACACATATTGCACTGTATGTAGAGAAAGAACACTGAGAAGAGAACAAACATTGTGAGGATAGACAGTTCAGAGTCCTTTACAAGGTGCAAAGTAAATGGGGACATACATCTATTATAACTTGAAAAGAAAGCACAAAAGGAGGGATTGCTTGCCAACAACATTATGTAATCAATGCACATCTCACGTGACATTCTTTTTTTTTTGCAATATGTATACTCCATTTAACAGCATTTTTTACAATGGTTCAAGGACTTTTGTTTTAGTATGTTGCTGTGTAACATGGACATTATATCAAAAGAACATTTATCAGAAGAACAAGCTAGTTTTTGGTAAAGTCACACAAATGGTGCATCTGTCAGTGTTGTAGACATTCCCCCAGCACCCTTAGAGAAAGTTTTAGACCTGTTAAAATGTTAAAAAGGGAATCATTTATTTCACTGTCCAAATTGTAATTATATTTCTTAATAATAATATAATCAAAATGTTGTAAATTGTTATTTTAAAATAAATAATTATGTGTTGACTGACATAAGCACAATTGGCAAGTCCAGTCAACATTTACACAACTCTACAGTCTAACAAAGGGTGGGTTTTGTTTAAAGAACCTAACATACGGCGGTTACCGCTAATAAAGCCGACCCCCGACCCATGACCACAGGACTGTGGAACAAATAGCGCACACCATCGGGTTCCCCCTCAGTGCTAACAGTGTTAGCTCTGTCAGCACTGTTGCCAATGTTTGCACTGCTCACGCTGTTGGCTGCTAGTTGCATGCTCAGCCATCTCTATGTTGAGAGCCATGTTTAGGCAATCCTGTCTGTATGGGTTGTGACTTCTGCGGTGGTGGGCCAATCACACGTCACATAAAACAAGCACTTGCATTGATTGGCTGCAAGCAAAACCATAAAAATAGTCTATTCAAAATGGATTGAATGCAGGTATCGCTTGACTTGATAAGTTTCAATACTACTTTGTACTGGGTTACTTTAATACCCAGCCCTTCAGAGCTGTGAGCATTAGGTTAGAGAAGGACTGTGGGTTGTGTTAAAAACACTCATAGTCAAAGAAACCAGTGATAACTGGAAACAGAAAACGATGTTCTCTGTCAAAATGACACACCTCGTTGAGCATCCACCCACACTGACCTCCATGTGAGGGTTTGCATTACAGTATCAAGTAAGTCTCATATAAGGTATATATAAGGAGTTTAAGGCATTTTATTAAACAACAAATACCGTCATTTTTATTGTGAGTACAGTTTCAAATTGGCACCAGCATGGTGTTTTGTTTAAAAGACCATACTAGTTTTATCATGTTTAGCCTCTATATAATATACAGTAAACTTTACATAATTGCTGACCATTAAAGAATTTTTTTTAAATGTGCTGCCTCCACTGGTTTTCCTTCACTTCTGTATGGTAGTTAGATCAGTAATCCATTACACTGAACAGCATGTCTGCATTTAGTTTTGTCCAAGTTATATTATAAAAATTAAAGACACATGTACAGAACTGCAAGGTTCTTAGTTTGTTTTAAATACATTTCAGTCTCTGTATTAAATGTGTGAGATTTTCAGCCTGAGGCTGAGCTATTATCTCTATGACTGTGAGACTGTTTCCAGCAACCAAGTTACCCTCTTTAAAGGTTCTCTTTACGGAATTCAGAGCAGATCTATGATTGAGGGAATGACTCCATAAGGCTACGACATGGCGATAGCAGCTAACGGTGCTAACAGCATGAACAGTGCAAACAACGGCCACATTGCTGAAAGAGCTAACAGTGTTAACCTGGGCAATTCTGAGCGGTGACCATTAGCTAGCCAGTGGGGCACACACACAGAGACTCACATGCAAGCACGGCCGGACTGGCTACGTAAACAAAGCACAGAGAAACTTGGATTACAATACACACAGAGACAAACATAACCAGCTCTTAATTCCCTTTAGGGTCGAGATTGATTTTTTATTATATTTTTTACAAACATTTTGACTAACTCAAAATAAATTGTGCTTGGACTTAATAATATTTGTGCTGACTTCACCTTTCCAAGTGTATTCTTTGAGTGAAAATCAAGGGTGGCCTGGACCTTCTTCTGGTTTGGTCACAGTTGCATGGTCATGCAGTACAGATCTTTAAAATAACTTACACCTGTATTTCACTCAAAAAATACTATAACTCAATTTTTTTAAAGAAGACATGATGAGGGATTACTACCTCAAGGAAGTCATTCTTAAATTAATTTCATATTATAGTAAAATTAACAGGAAAATGTAAAACTGAGGATTTATGGTGAACATTGAAAAACAATGGCATGGTCCTTTAAATCCATTTCATATTAGATGATGCTGCTGTACCAGAGTGCAGCTTACTTCTGCTGTGATTTGATACGGTAGACTGCACAGTACCTAAAGTGTGTATGTGTGAGGTCTCTTCCTGCTGTATATAGAAATGTGATGCATTATTAATTTAGTCTAAATGACTATGCTGACTCTGTAGCTTTCCCTTCAGCTTCATCTCCTCACATCCATCATGGGTGTGAGCAGGGCTGTTCTTTTTTTACAACAATTTTCTTTCCAAAAATCAATAAATTAAAAAGGTTGTCATGAAAACAGTGTTCTCTGTAGTGTTTCCTCTCAGTTCCCAGGCAGTGAAGTGTTGTCTCGAGTCGTGAATTATGTTCTCTGTAGTCTTTCCTGACTCTGACTCTGTAATGTTTGGACTGACCATGGGGGGTGGATTTTGACCACTGGAAAGAGCTGTACTTTATCAATCCCATCTCTTAGAAATTACATTCATACAAAACTAATTTGCAACACCAGATGTGTTTTGAAAGAAATGTAATGCTGGTCGGATTGTGTTTTCTATTAATAAGGAAACGTTGTTGCGGGCCCAGCAGGAGTTTTATTTTGCCGTGTGTTGTGTACAGTCCACCATGCTGGATGTGGTTCCCATTCCATACCTCATTAGAAAGCTTAGAATCTCGTCTATTTAGATTTTGAGATCACAATCACAACAACAGGTACAATCAGCTCCTCAAACTAGCAAGCAAACTCAAAATCATAACTTTAAGCCAACTCCACTATGAAGCCTCATAATAATTCTGTAATCAGTAATAATCCAAAAAACAACACTCCTGTGTCATTGCCAAAGGTCCAATACATTGATTCCAGTAAAAATACATTGATCGTCAACATCGCCACATCGATAAAAGCCCATAAACAGCTGTTGCAATCTTTGAAATTAGCTGATCGATGTGTGTGATTATCTGTTTATACTCGGTAAAAACTTTATTCCGGCGCATGCAGCGCTGAGCGCTTGATTCCAAAATCGAGACTGGCCTCTAAGAGTTCGATTGACACCTCATTTGAGCCAATCGGAGCTTCCATGCCTTATCTACAACCTTCAATAGCCAATGCGTGTCATCTTGATAAGGAAGTGCCAGTCCCTATTCTTTTGTTTACGGACCGAGCCTATAGTAACCGACTCTCCCGATGACTGGCATATCGTGTAGCCAATGAAATCCGCAACATTTAGATACCCTGCTTGAATGTTATTATTTTTTTATTTTTTTATAAAATCGTCTGGCACTTTGGAGAGGTGTTCTCTTCATGGTTGAATCCCGGTTTTCACTGTACAGGGCAGATGGCAGACAGCGTGTATGGCGTCTTGTGGGTGAGCGGTTTGCTGATGTTATGAATCGAGTGGCCCATGGTGGCGGTGGGGTTATGGTATGGGCAGGCATATATTATAGATAACAAACACAGGTGCATTTTATTGATGGTATTTTGAATGCAGAGATACCGTGACGAGATCCTGAGGCCCATTGTTGTGCCATTCATCCACCACCATCACCTCATGTTGCAGCATGATGATGCACGGCCCCATGTTGCAAAGATCTGTACACAATTCCTGGAAGCTGAAAACATCCCAGTTCTTGCATGGCCTGCATACTCACCAGACATGTCACCATTGAGCATGTTTTGGATGCTCTGAATCGGCATATACGACAGCGTGTTCCAGTTCCTGCCAATATCCAGCAACTTCGCACAGCCATTGAAGAGGAGTGGACCAACATTCCACAGGCCACAACCTGTTGGTTGTGGCTGATCAACTCTATACGAAGGAGATGTCACTGGGGGTCACTGCGTGAGGCAAATGGTGGTCACTCCAGATAGTCATTTGGTCAGTGTAGTTGTTTGTAACTTTCCTGCTTCTTTTGATAATTGATATTGTGCAGTCAGCAAAGCATGTATTTGCTCTGTCTCTTTTTAGATGTGTTTTCCTATGTATGGTAGATATCTAGATATAGATGAACTTTATGTTTAAAATGTGTGGAGTCTGAGAGGTTGAAGGTGCTCTGTTTATTAAATGTTTTGGAGACATTGTGTATTCTGCTCAGCAAGCAGAACATTCCGTTTCCTTCAATGTGGAGCAACCTCTGAATAATAAATGTGTCTTTCAGGCATAGCCTATATTTTCATCATAAATCCTATGGGTAAAGTAACCTTTGACAATATTGCTGTTTTAGTGTGTGTTTGCAATGCTCTGCTGCAAAAACTGCAGACTGGTCAACCATCAAAACCACGAGTGGACACTGTGCATCATAATAGACTAATCATTCCTCTGCAATACAGCAGTGGCAATGCCTCTTTGAGATGGCCGTCTAACAACCAAAGGTGACTTTCTATTGTTGTTGAACAATTGTTTAAACAATCATTTTCTATGTTATGCCATGTGAAATAAACACAATGTAAGTTATTTAGAGAAGGAATGCCTCCTGCTTTCCCTGCAAGGAAACGGTTGCAATGTTACTGCAGTCAAACCGAATCTCCAGCTCAGACAAGCATGCTGGGGTTCAGTCCAATCAGATGACAAATCAATTGTAAACAGCCTCTCAGAGCCCGGGTGTTGTTGACCCCAGATAGTACATGTTACGATGATGTAAAGGGGAGGACACAAATGCAGCACGCCAGATAAGAGGGTTAACAAAAAGAGAGCTTTATTAAAAGCTTACAAATACAAAACAAGGTAAAAAGTAAACTGAATGAACAAACCAGGGAACACACGAGGTAGCACCAGGTAGCACGAGGTAGCATGGATGACGAACAGACCAGGAACACTGGGACAGACAGGGATATATACAGACAGACACTTCTCAAGGGAACTAGACACAGCAGGAGGAGAAAGGCAAAGACACAAGGGCAGGGTGAATGGACACAGGATGCCCAAATCAACTATCACAGAGGGAGGGAAAACACACAGACAGGAAGTATAGCAAGACTTGACACAAGGGGGAGTGAACATTCAAGTTTATTTATATAGCCCAATATCACAAATTACACATTTGTCTCAGTGGGCTTTATAGACTGTACAGGATACGACACTCTCTGTCCTTAGACCCTTGGAACCTTTTAGGAATAACTTCCTAAAAGAAACCCCATAATTAAAGGGGGAAAAAGAAAAGAAACCTCAGGGAGAGCAACTGAGGAGGGATCCCTCTCCCAGGACGGACAGACGTGCAGATGTCGTGTGTACAGGATAAACAACCTAGTAAAAATACAACATCCATTTGACAGAAATGATGTGATCAAAAAAGAGAAAGTATGCATGAATCAGGATAATGTCAAAAAGGCTTCCCGGTGTCCGGCAGGACCAGGGCAGCAGGCGCAGCCACAATTCCTGATCCTGACGTAAACTTTATCAGTGGCAACCTGCCAAATGAGAGACACAGAAACTCCGGGGATGATACCCTGTATGCTGTGTTAGTAACATACATTTACATAAATGCATACAGATAGAGAGGGGGAAAGGGGAGAGGGAAGGGAGGAGAGAGGAAGAGAAGGAGGAGAGCAGGGAGGTGTCCCCCGGCAGTCTAAGCCTATAGAGGCATAACTAGGGGCTGATCCAAGGCAAGCCTGAGCCAGCCCTAACTATAAGCTTTATCAAAAAGGAAAGTCTTTAGCCTGCTCTTAAATGTGGAGTGGGTGTCTGCCTCCCGAACACAAACTGGAAGCTGGTTCCACTGGAGAGGAGCTTGATAGCTGAAGGCTCTGGCTCCCATTGTGCTCTTAGAGATTCTAGGAACTACAAGTAACCCTGCATTCTGAGAGCGCAATGCTCTAGTTGGCCTTTAAGATAGGCTGGAGCATGACCATTAATTGCTTTGTAAATCAGGAGAAGGATTTTGAATTCTATTCTACATTTTACCGGGAGCCAGTGCAGAGCAGCTAATACAGGAGTGATATGATCCTGTTTCCTTGTTCTTGTCAATAGACATGCTGCTGTATTTTGGATCGACTTTTTGGGACAACCTGATAACAATGAGTTGCAGTAATCCAGCCTTGAAGTAAAAATGCATGGATTACTTTTTCTGCATCATTTTGAGACAGGATGTGTCTTATTTTTGCAATGTTACGTAGATGAAAGAAGGCAGTCTTTGAGATTTGTAAATTAAGCCATGGAGCTTTCTTTTTCTGTTTTATTATTTTCTTCTTTAGAGGAGCCACAGAGTCCAGTGTTATTCACAGTGAGGCTGCAGCAGTATCAACAAGATGATTAATTTGGGAGGGACTAAAGTTAGCATTGGAGTCCTCCGTTATATTAATATTAAGTCCTGGTATTGAATTAAGTGCTGATGGAATCATTTCCTTAAATTTAGTCACAGCACTTTCAGATAGACATCGAGCGTAGGATATTTTGTCTACTGGCTTGTAGTCCAATAACAGGACTTCAAAAGTTTTTAAAAAATGGTTTGTCAGAAGAGGATTATGTAGACACAGCTACACTTTCAATTTCAACACCATATCCCAGAACAAGGTCCAGAGATTGGTTTAAACAGTGAGTTGGTTCATGTACATTGTGACTGAACCCAATTGAATCTAATATTGAGATAAATGCATTATTAAGGCTGTCACTATCAACATCCACATGAATTTTAAAGTCACCTACAATAATTACTTTATCTGTTTTAAGGACTAAACTTGATAAAAATTCTGAGAATTCAGATAGAAATTCAGAATACGGACCAGGAGGGCGGTACACAGTAACAAATACAATTTTATTGTTTTCTATGTTGGGTTTGAGAGCGTAAGAACAAGGCTTTCAAAAAAGTTATAGTTTAGTTTAGGTTTAGGATTGATCAAAAGGTTTGAGTCAAATATGGCCTCATTCCTGTCAACCATGCTTACTCAAAGCTACAGTTGGTAACTTTATTCAAAATTACTATTTGTTAGATTTGCTGAAACTCACTATCCACTATCCACTATAGTCCACTATCACTATGATTATCCCGTATTTTTACTTCTATCCCATTTTTCTCCCGTTTAAATATTTTCTCGTAATTATCCCGTATTTTTAACCTTTCAATAAAAGAAATAGGCCTAATTAAAAAAAGTGTAAAGTGGTAAAACAGATGGCAGTATTATGTTTAACTTTAGCTGAAAAACATTATCCGCCAGTAGAAGAAGAAAACAGGAACAATAACACAGAAGGTGAAGACGAAAGCATATGGATGAGTCACAGTGAACGGGAGATAGATGGAGACGCAGTTGTACCTGCCAAACAAGTTAAAGCTTTATGCAAGTACCTGCCAAATGAGAGGAGACCTTCCCTTATTTATTAAAAGCAAAGTCGGGTAAACTCGCTTTTTGTAAAGTGTGCCATTCAGATGTTAGCATTTCACACGATGGAATAAGCGGTGTTCGTCAGCAAGAAATATCGTCCAAGCACAAGCACGCCAAGAGGCACAAAACATACACTGTCAATTACTTCATGTCTGACAAGAACTGTTTCGGAGGCAGACCAAGTGACCAAAGCTGAGGGAAAGATGTCGATGTTAAGCACTAAAAATAATGTAGCCTTCAGCTTCTGCAATGATTTCAGTCGCAGTGTAGCGGACATGTTTCTTGTCGGGGGAAACAAAAGCCACACAACTCATCAATCATGAAATAAATTGATGATAATAACTCATCAAATAAAATACATAAATCTTATAAACATGTCTGTACAAGTAATACATACTTTAAATAAACATGTATTTCCTGAATGTATATACCCGTCTCTTATGTGTTTACATTTACATTGGAGGCTGTTAAAATATGGTGGAGTCCGGCAAAAAACAGGTATGCCGCAACTCCACCTCCTCGGCCTGTTCCTCGAGGAACGTGAGTATTAATATGACCAGGTGGAGTGGATTCATTTATACTGACTTCTTCACGTCTCAGCCAGGTTTCAGTGAGACAAAATAAATCAATCTTATTATCTGATATTAAATTACCAATCCAGCTTTCGTTGATAAAGATCTGATGTTTAAGAGCCCACATTTAATTTTTTGATTTAGTTGCACTGCTGCAGCGGTGGTGTCAATTTTTATTAGGTTTTCATGTATAACTCCTCTTCTGTTAACCATTGATTTTATTAATTTCAGTGGTCATGGGGCGGACACAGTCACTATGGGGATTTGAGTGGGTGACTGCCCGGAAAGAAGCACAAAGAAGTGTGTAAGAATGTAACTCTGTCTCCTGGTCTCAACTCCGGGTTGTCATGGATTAGGTCCACTAATAAACTTTGTAATATTATTGGATATGAGATTCGCTCCATCCAAAGTAGGATGGATGCCGTCACTCCTAATCAGACCAGGTCTTCCCTAGAACGTCCGCCAATTATCTACGAATCCCACATCGTTATCTGGACACCACCATGAGAGCCAGCGACGGAATGATGTCATGCGGCTAAACATGTCATCATTCGTTAGATTTGGCAGAGGACCAGAGAAACTACGGAGTTCGACATTGTTTTGGCAAATGTACACACCAACTCCACATTAACTGTAGTACACTCCGATTGACGCAATCGCGTGTCATTACCGCCGACGTGAATAACAATCTTACTGTATTTACGTTTAGCCTTAGCCAGCAGTTTCAAATGTGCTTCTATATCGCTCTCTCTGGCCCCAGGAATGTACGTGACTGCCGTTGCTGGTGTCTCAAAATGAACGTATCTCAAAATTGAGCTACCGATAACCAGAGTTGGCTTCTCAGCTGGTGTGTCACTGAGTGGGGAGAACCTGTTAGAAACAGCCAGCGGTTGGTGGTGAACTGTGGGCTTCTGATTACACTTCTTTTGAACAGTCACCCAGTCTCCTGGCTGCTCGGGCCCCGCTGGGGGACAGCTAACAGGAGAAATCAAATCAAATCAGATACCAGATACCACTGGTCGGCCCGCACCAGCTACAGGGGTCTTGCTAACAGCTACATTTTCTAACCACTGACTAACCATGGTGCGGAGCCGCTCATCTATCCCTCTAAGCCTCCAACCCTGCATATAAACTACATTTAATACACGTACCATTATCACTAAAGGAGGCAGAGCAATAGCTAAACATGAAACACACCGAGCAGGAGAGAGCAGAAGAGGAAGAGGGAGATACCATCGCTAGCTGCCGAGCTACAGCAGCTAATGTTAGCAGAGCCGAAAGGAGAGTAAAGAACTAAGGGTTTAGTAGTGATGTGTCCTTCCGCGTCGAGGCATCGAAGCGTGTGTCGAGTAATCGCGAAGATTTTTATGAAGCGCGTATCGATGCTTGTGTTGATGATGAAGCCTCGCGAACCTGCCGTACCACGTGACTGATTCAGGTTTTGGTGTGCGATTTGAAATATAAGGGGGAGCGAACCGCAGAGCCCCCTCATAATTTGTGGAACCACAAATTTGTGGGTTGTTGTCGTAGTATGCGTTGTGAGCAAGTAAAGATACCAAATCTAAATCTGTTGAAAGAAGAATGTACATCCCACATATTTAAGACCAGCCCCGGTGGCGCAGCTCGTAGAGCAGGCGACCCACTTTCAAAGGCTTGCCCCAGCAGCCCGGGTTTGAATCCGACCAGTGGCCATTTGCTGCATATCATTCCACTTCATCCAATCTTAAACTATCATTTAAGGCGTAAAAAGCCAACATTTGTTTTCCCAGCACTCTCTTCATTAATCTTTATTTTTAAATAGAATATGATATTCAGTCTTAGATGTGTGCGTCAAAGAATTTTCAAGGCAAAGATACTTTAAATCCACTGCAGCCAGAAGTTTTGAGTAATGAACCCATTTTCTAAATAATTGGCTGAAGTGGTTCAGTGCTTCACAAAACCTTAATTTGCCCATCACTACTTCACACACCTAAGCCATGCCATTATAATCACTCTGCCGATTTTACATTTATTGTCCACTTGATGGCGCAGTAGAGCAAATGAAGCACCATGAAGCTTCGGCCCATGAGTGAACCAATTGGATGGAAAGCTTCAATGCTTCATCTCGCCATCACTAGGGTTTAGCGAGAGTCGCTAAGAGATAATGAGAGAGTTGTTAGTGCTTAGGAAGTACAAGTGTAGGTTTAGATAAATGACAGGTAATTAGCCGATGTAATCAAGAATATAGCAACATTAACTGAGTCGAGCAGCTGAAGTATGCTACCAGCAACAAAGAAATATAAAAAACCCGGAAATGACGCGCTTACCGTAAAGCAGTGTGACAGCGTGACCAAAATTAGACAGGAAGAAGAAAAACCAAGATCATGACAGTAAATGGTTTAAAACCTCTTAGAAGGTGCGGGCCTGCCGGCGGGCCCAGCAAGTGTTTTATTGCGCCTGTACATGGACATTTTTGAATTGTGAAAAAAATAATGTTTTATATATATTTTTGGAAAGCTTAGAATCTTGTCTATTTTAATATGACGATGAAAATCACAACAGCGGTACAATCAGCTCCTCAAACTAGCAAGTACACTCAAAATCATAATCATAACTTTGAGCCCACTTACCTATAAAGCCTCATAAATATCCTCTTTTCAGCAAAAAAGACGCTCCTAAGGCAATGCCAGAGGTCCACACGTTCGTTTCCGGGAAAAAGATATCCACTGTGAACATCGTCACATCGATAAAAGTCTATGAACAGGTGTTGCAATCTGTGAAATCAGCTGATCGATTTTTATATTGTGTAATCATAAACAGTCATAACGAATATCTCGTGCGTTCAGCGCTGTCCAGTTACTTCCTGAATGTTAGGCGGAAGCTTAGCGTTAGATTGACACTTCATTTGAGCCAATTGGAGCTTCGTTGAGTTTTTTCAACCTTCATGAGCCAATCAGTGTGAACTTGAACTTGAAAGTGCCCACCCACTTCTTTTGTTACAGACAAAGCTCAGTGTCCTGGTGACGCGCGCATCGTATAGGAAACGTGCGCCTCTTTCGTTAGATGCGTCACTTCCCTTGGTTTGTGTTTTCAAAATAGAATTTATTTCCAAAATAATATTTATTATTTATTGTAGAGAAAAAAATACATACAAATATTAGAAAAGAATGGTGATCATACAACTGGTGCAAATGGTTGAAGAGCAGCTTTCAATTTACTTTGGGTATGTCGTTTGTAGGTTCGCCCACCTTCTAAGAGGTTAACAGCAAGCTATGTACTTTTACACATAAGGAAATCTGAATGGAAATCTTCCAGATCATAATGTCGTAATTTGAAACAAAACCAGATTCTATCTGACGTAACCTGACAATTGTCTACTCTTCATCTTCTTAAAGGAACCTGCAGTAGAGTCAGCAGGGTACAACAGAGGGGACTGACAAAGCAACTGTTGAATAAAGTAACGGGACATAAATGGAATTGTGTGGAACAAAGTGGAGCAATAAATCCAGTGGCCATCACCCCAAACACTAATATTTTACTGCTGTGAGCATAATGGCGTAATGGTCTGCCTTCATCAAGAACCTCAGAGGCAGAATAAACCACAAGACAGACAGGGCACTTTATATATCACAGTATTCAGTTTTAGTTGCTATGATGGCTGATTAACAAGAAGTGGACAACCCTTACATGTCAAATAGCACAAAACTGAATTAAATAAGTACAGTGACAATGGTGGGGTATAGCCAGCTACCAAACAACAGCAGTGTATCACAGAAAATAACGTAATCTAATACTACACTTCACAGTTTGTAGTTTGAATTATTCTGGAAACAAAGCCTCTATTGCTCATATCATAAATCTCATCAGATAAGTGCTTGATCTTTTATGACAGTTCAAATATATGGAAACTGTCAATGTAATATCGTTTGAACTGATGTTCCCTTAAATGTTCTCAAACTGTATGGTAAAATAACTCTTGACATGAACAGGATTACATTTAAAACTTCACCTAACCTCTGAATGAAAACATTTATTATTTTCATTTATGAGAGTTAAAAAATAAGGTCATTTTCAATGTGTTACAATATCAGTTGAGCTGACTTTCCCTGTACAATAATGTAAAGTAAAACTAAGCTACTTCATATTTCATATGGATATCGGACCATTTAACAGGAATCCTATTATCCTGCTGATGCGCTGTGCTGCTCTTGTCCTTTAGTGTGCTATAAATTAGGTTTTCACTGTGGGAAAAATTAACGTGCGGCATGAGAGCGTGGGGAAGTTGACCCACAGTGAATGCATGAGAGTTGGCAGCACTACATATACATATTTTCTTTACCAAGTTATGTGCAACAGTGCATGAAGAGCACAGCTCAAATTTTGCGTGATCTACAATGCATATGAGTCCTGATACATCACATCAAGAGTCCTGCAATGATGTTGATAAAAGTATAAATAATGGACAGGATCCACCATTAGGGATTGCCTGTGACCCATGGCCAGTTAATACAATTAGCCAGTTGCCCGATTGGACCAGTGCTTGAAAAAGGAAAAACAAATAATCTAATTTAAATCATTTTCAAGACAATGCTGGATCGCTACCAGTTGGATCTGGTGGGGCTTACCTCCACGCACAGTCTTGGCTCTGGAACCGTACTCCTGGATAGGGGTTGGAGTCTATTCTTCTCCGGAGTTGCCCAAGGTGTGAGGCGTCGGGCCGGGGTGGGGATACTCACTAGCCCCCGGCTGAGCGCCACTACGTTGGAATTTACCCCGGTGGACGAGAGGGTTGCCTCCCTACGCCTTCGGGTTATGGGGGGAAAACTCTGACTGTTGTTTGTGCCTATGCCCCAAACCGCAGTTCTGAGTATTCGGCCTTCTTGGAGACCCTGAATGGAGCCCTGCAGGGGGCTCCAGTAGGGGACTCCGTAGTCTTGCTGGGAGACTTCAACGCACACGTGGGAAACTATGGAGACACCTGGAGAGGCGTGATTGGGAGGAAGGGCCTCCCTGATCTAAACCCGAACGGTCGTTTGTTGTTGGACTTCTGTGCTAGTCATGGAATGGCCATAACAAACACCATGTTCGAACATAAGGATGCTCATAAGTGCACGTGGTACCAGAGCACCCTAGGCCAAAGGTCAATGATCGATTTTGTAATCGTATCATCTGATCTGAGGCCGCATGTTTTGGACACTCGGGTGAAGAGAGGGTTGACTGATCACCATCTGGTGGTGAGTTGGATCAAGGGGTGGGGGAAGACTCTGGACAGACCTGGTAAACCCAAATAGGTAGTGCGGGTGAACTGGGAACGTCTGGAGGAAGCCCCTGTCCTGGGGATCTTTAACTCACACCTCCGGCGGAGCTTTTCAGACATCCCTGTGGAGGTTGGGGGCATTGAACCTGAGTGGGCGATGTTCAAAACCTCTATTGCTGAAGCTGCAGGGATGAGCTGTGGTCTCAAGGTCTTAGGTGCCTCAGGGGGCGGTAACCCTCGAACACCGTGGTGGACCCCGGTGGTCAGGGAAGCCGTCCGACTGAAGAAGGAGTCCTTCTGGGTTATGTTATCCGGGAGGACTCCGGAAACAGTTGCAGAGTATCGAAGGACTAGAAGGGCGGCAGCTTCTACCGTGTCAGAGGCAAAGCAGCGGGTGTGGGAGAAGTTCGGAGAAGCTATGGAGAAGGACTTTCGGTCGGCACCAAGGTGCTTCTGGAAAACCATCCGGCACCTCAGAAGGGGGAAGCGAGGAACTATCCAAGCTGTGTACAGCAAGGGTGGGACCCTGCTGACTTCAACTGAGAAGGTTATCGGCCGGTGGAAGGAGGAACTCCTGAATCCAACTAACACACCCTCTATGGTAGAGGCAGAGCTGTTAAGCTGATGGGGGATCATCGTCAATTTCCCTGATGGAAGTCACTGAGGTAGTCAAACAACTCCACAGTGGCAAAGCCGCAGGGGTTGATGAGATCCGTCCAGAAATGCTGAAGGCTTTGTGTGTTGAGGGGCTGTTTTGGTTGACATGCCTTGTCAACATTGCGTGGAAGTCTGGGACAGTGCCTAGGGGTTGGCAGACCGGGGTGGTGGTTCCCCTATTTAAAATGGGGGACCAGAGAGTGTGTGCCAACTACAGGGGTATCACACTTCTCAGCCTCCCTGGTAAAGTCTACTCCAAGGTACTGGAAAGGAGGGTTCGGCCGGTAGTCGAACCTTTGATTGAAGAGGAACAATGCGGATTCCGTCCTGGTCGTGGAACAACGGACCAACTCTTTACTTCTTGCAAGGATCCTGGAGGGGGCCTGGGAGTACGCCCATCCGGTCTACATGTGTTTTGTGGATCTGGAGAAGGCGTATGACCGGGTCCCCCTGGTGATACTGTGGGAGGTGCTGCGGGAGTATGGGGTGAGGGGGTCACTTTTGAGGGCCATCCAATCCCTGTACGCCCAAAGCGAGAGTTGTGTCCGGATACTCGGCAGTAAGTCGGACTCGTTTCCAGTGAATGTTGGCCTCCGCCAGGGCTGCGCTTCATCACCAATCCTGTTCGTGATTTTCATGGATAGGATATCGAGGCATAGTCGTGGAGGAGAGGGGTTGCAGTTCGGTGACCTGAGGATCTCATCGCTGCTCTTTGCAGATGATGTGGTCCTTATGGCATCATCGGTCTGTGACCTTCAACAGTCACTGGATCGGTTTGCAGCCGAGTGTGCAGCGGTTGGGATGAGGATCAGCACCTCTAACTCTGAGGCCATGGCTCTCAGCAGGAAAACGGTGGATTGCCTATCCGGGTAGGGTATGAGCCATCACCCCAAGTGAAGGAGTTCAAGTACCTCGGGGTCTTGTTTGCGAGTGAGGGGACGATGGAGCGAGAGATTGGCCGGAGAATTGGAGCAGCGGGGGCGGTATTACAGTCACTTTACCGCACCGCTGTGACGAAAAGAGAGTTGAGCCAGAAGGCAAAGCTCTCAATATACCGGTCGATCTTCGTTCCTACCCTCACCTATGGTCATGAAGGCTGGGTCATGACCGAAAGAACGAGATCACGGGTACAAGCGGCCGAAATGGGTTTTCTCAGATGGGTGGCTGGCGTCTCGGAGTAGAGCCGCTGCTCCTTTACGTTGAAAGGAGCCAGTTGAGGTGGTTCGGGCATCTAGTAAGGACGCCACCTGGGCGCCTCCCTAGGGAGGTGTTCCAGGCACGTCCAGCTGGGAGGAGACCCCGGGGAAGACCCAGGACTCGGTGGAGAGATTATATCTCCTCACTGGCCTGGGAACGCCTCAGGATCCCCCAGTCGGAGCTGGAGGATGTGGCCCGGAGAAGGGAAGATTGGGGTTCCTTACTGGAGCTGCTGCCCCCGCGACCCGATCCCGGATAAGCGGTAGACGATGGATGGATGGATGGAGAGAAATATTCCATGTACCAGTGTGGGAAGATCGCAAATCAGCTGGAGTTGATCCCCTGATGTCATGAGATCATAAACTGGCATTTTAAAAACAAAACAATGCATACCAACACACCGAGGCGGCCATCCATCTTAAGTATAATATAAGTATTAGTATTAGAGTCTCAAACTGAGTCTTCCACTGAGACATGGACTTTTGTTACGAATTTGTAGACTATATAATACACTGTGGTCAATGTCGCTATAGGTGTCCCCTGTTTTCATTTGTCAACTTTTATTAAGTATTTTGTATGTGCTTGTTGGGATCCTGAAGAGGAGTCTTCTGCTGAGACATAGACTCTTGTTAAAAATATGGACAGAACTGAGATAAGGACTCATTGGTGGTTCAACTTGATAAGGATTTATTGGTGGTTCAACTTTGTGTTTTTTTCTCCTTTATTTATCAGATGACATTGAAACAGGGTTAGAGAGAGGGGTTGCCAGGCTGGCATGCTATTTGTTTGCAGGGTCACGGAATGACACCAAATGACACCACTGTGGTCGGCCAAATATATAAGGGAGACAACGAGTCGGTATACAGAGACGAGATCATGAAGCTGTCTGCGTGGTGTTCAGCTAACAACCTACATCTGAACACAAGCAAAACAAAAGAAATCATCATAGACTTCAGAAAACGTCCATCCATCATCTTCTGCTTATCCGAGATCGGGTCGCGGGGGCAGCAGCTCCAGTAAGGAACCCCAAACTTCCCTTCTCCGTGCCAAATCCGCCAGCTCCAACTGGGGGATCCAGAGGCATTCCCAGGCCAGTAAGGAGATATAATCTCTCCACCGAGTCCTGGGTCTTCCCCGGGGTCTCCTCCCAGCTGGACGCGCCTGGAACACCTCCCTAGGGAGGCGCCCAGGTGGCCCGAACCACCTCAACTGGCTCCTTTCAACGCAAAGGAGCAGCAGCAAATCGAGAAATAATAAACATGAACTCTAAATATTCAACATAAATTCACTAATATAAACAATAATTATTATGTAAAAAAAACTACTATGTGGCTACAAAATTTACTACGCATACATTTACCACCCCCCCACTTCATCCGGCGCTGTGGAACCCTCCCGGGGATTCTTTTAGCCGCGGACTTTGGGAGTTGGAGACAGGAGAGAACAGGTAAGTGTCTTCCTTAAACAAATTAATACATGTGTCTGTGCATAATATGAACAACAAGTATATGGTTGTGAGCTACACAAACGTAATGGAGACTAAGACCAGACGGCTACTGGGATCACCTTCATTAGAGAGACGCCAGCCACCCGTCTGAGAAAACCCATTTCGGCCGCTTGTACCCGTGATCTCGTTCTTTCGGGCATTACCCAGCCTTCATGACCATAGGTGAGGGTAGGAACGAAGATCGGCCAGTAGATCGAGAGCTTTGCCTTCTGGCTCAGCTCAGCGACTGCAGTACCGCCCCCGCTGCTCCGATTCTCCGGCCAATCTCTCGCTCCATCGTTCCCTCACATAACCTGGAATAAATAAATGATATAGTATATAATGTTTTTTCAGTGATAACATAAGTAATTCTGCAACACTTAATTTCAAAATTGTAATTGGATGTTGTTCCCATGGCTCATGGTGTATTGTGGGGTGTATGACGGTGGCACTGGGCTTGCATGCTGAGTCAAAAATCCATAGCCATTTTTCATTCCTAGTTCATCCTCATACTAATGGAGAATATGTGCTTTGCAGGGAAGAGCAGAGTTTTGGGTGTAACTTGGCAGTGACAGCGATTGGCTTCCTGCCTAAGAAAGTATCCATATGGTGGATACGACTCGGTCCCCTCTAAGACAACACAAACAGAAAGGAAGACTGAGGGCTCTATTTTCGTGTCTATTTAGTGCAGTGCAGTAAACTGGTTTTGACAGTGAGTTTATTTCCTCTACCGGTTTGGTATTTTGATGGGAGGAGATGGGCACTAGAGTGTGGCGATGCCAGTCCAGTGGTGCAGTCTTGGTGCCAAGAATGACTCATAGTCTGCTACCCGCCTGCTCAGAACAGCTTGACAGCTCAGCGCACCTGTGTTCCAAAATATCTTGGTCACTCTATTTGGTAAAGGCACACCTACACAAACCTCACTGAAATTGCACAAACCTTTATTATTATTATTATTATTTTTTACACTTTCTTTTTCAACTAGGTGCCATGTGATCACTTTTAAACAAGTGCAAATTTGCATTAGCTGCGAACATGTATGTGCATGCATCCATGCATTCATGCATTCACACACAAAACCACCCGAGAGTGCTTCAGACAGGAGTGAAAACATATATCTTATATCCAACATGAGGTGACCTCGCAAAGCATTAGTTGCCGTCGGGACCTCTGTCCTGAGCAAGATGTTCTTTTGGTCTCACAACAAGAAATCAGTTGGACACACAAAACACGTTCACAGCAGACTGCAGGCGTGGGAACATCCTTGCACACATAGCAGTTTTCTGATTAAGGAGGAGTGAATGTTTTGCATAGTTACAGAAGAACATAAAAGTACATGAACATATAATAATTGCTATCACAGTTATCATTGTCAGCGAGGCAGAATGAAGATTTGTGAATGATTCTTACAAACTCTGTAATCCACCAGTTAGTACACCTATACCAAGAGCCTTTTGTCGGCTCTGGTACCTCTCTTTACAGCCATCTGAAGGCAGCGGACCAGTATCATTTTTGTCATTTTGTACAACAGGCTTCAGTTTGTTTCAAAATAACCACAGAAACCTTTGTGTTTATGTGCACGGAAACGTATCGTTAATCCGTTAATTATTCTAGTTTCTCCTGTAAAACAAAAGGCTTGTTGGAGATGGACGCATTGAAAACAGTTCACACAGTTCCATGAAAAATATTTTAGATCAATTAAAACGTTTTTAGATCAATTAAAACGTTTTTAGATCAATTAAAACCTTTTTGTCCACAATAACATTGTATGTTCCACCCAATCCTCACCCATAGTATCCATCCAAAACACCAGATACCAAGGGGAACAGAAACACCTTCCATCTTCTTTTTAATGTACCTTTTAATGTAACAATGAAGCAAATAGACTTCTAATTTTGAAATCCCAATTTATTTGTGGATCATTCCTGCGTTTATTTAGCAATATGTTGATCAAGTCAAATCATTTTACTATTTTGTTCGCAAATTTCTAAATTTTAGCAGTCAAGTAAAACTGAATTTAACTTTAAAAACTATTTCTAAAATAAAATAAAATACAACTTGCAAAAATAAACAGCATTTTAAATCCTGTTATCATTTTATCCACGACAGTGATATTGAATTGAACTGAAGTTGGTTATTGTATGGATCATTGTGTTGCATTTACAGTATATCTCAAAAGTGAGTACACCCTTTAGATTTTTGCAAATATTCTGTTATATCCTTTCAGGGGATAACATTATCCTACTGAAACTTTGATATAACTTAAAGTAGTCAGTGTGCTGCTTGAATAACAGTATAGATTTATTGTCCTTTGAAAATTACTCAGTACACAGCTGTTAATGTCTAAACAGCTGGCAACAAAAGTGAGTACACCCCATAGTGAACATGTCTAAATTGTGCCCAAAGTGTCAATATTTTGTGTGACCACCATTGTTATCTAGCACTGCTTTAACCCTCCTGGGCATGGAATTCACCAGAGCTGCACAGGTTGCTTCTGGAATCTTCTTCCACTCCTCCACGACGACATCACGGAGCGCACGGATGTTGGACACCTTGCACTCCTCCACCTTCCCTCTTGAGGATGCCCCACATGGGACCAGTTTCCGAAGAGAGGGGATCATGCTCTGCTGCAGGATGTCACAGTATATATTGGAATTCATGTGTCCCTCAATGAAATGCAGCTCCCCAGTGCCGGCAGCACTCATGCAGCCCCAGACCATGATGCTGCCACCACCATGCTTGACTGTAGGCAAAAACACATTTGTCTTGGTACTCCTCACCAGGGTGCCGCCACACACGCCGGACACCATCTGACCCAAACAGGTTTATTTTGGTCTCATCAGACCACAGGACATGGTTCCAGTAACTCATGTTCTTGGATTCATTGTCTTCAGCAAACTGTTTGCGGGCTTTCTTATGCATCGGTTTCAGAAGGGGCTTCTGTCTGGGGCGACGGCCATACAAACCGATTTGATGCAGTGTGCGGCGTATGGTCTGGGCACTGACAGGCTGACATCCCACTTCTGCAACCTCTGCAGCAATGCTGGAAGCACTCGCACGTCTATTTTTGGAAACCAACCTCTGGATATGACGCTGAGCACGTGGACTCAACTTCTTTGGTCGACCCTGGCGAGGCCTGTTCCGAGTGGAACCTGTCCTGGAAAACCGCTGTATGATCTTAGCCACTGTGCTGCAACTCATTTTCATGGTGTTGGCAATCTTCTTATAGCCAAGGCCATCTTTGTGAAGCGCAATAATCCTTTTTTTCAGCCGCTCAGAGAGTTCCTTGCCATGAGGTGCCATGTTGTCCAGCATTCAGAGAGAATTGTGCCCAAAACACCAAATTTAACAGCCCTGCTTATCATTTACACCTGAATCCTTGTAACACTAACGAGTCACATGACACCAGGGCGGGAAAACAACATCATTGGGCACAATTAGGACATGTTCACTATGGGGTGTACTCACTTTTGTTGCCAGCTGTTTAGACATTAACAGCTGTGTACTGAGTAATTTTCAAAGGACAATAAATCTATACTGTTATTCAAGCAGCACACTGACTACTTTAAGTTATATCAAAGTTTCAGTAGGATAATGTTATCCCCTGAAAGGATATAACAGAATATTTGCAAAAATCTAAAGGGTGTACTCACTTTTGAGATATACTGTACATTGGCTTTTCCTTACCTGTGCTTGTTGAGGCGTGTTGATAAATTGCCATTACCTTAATTGATCTAAAATAGGAGTAGAAACACAGTAAAGTGTGGTCAACAGGCTGATCACAGTATATGTGGACAAATAATTTGCCATGTCCAATACATTTGAATTAAAATAACATCATTATCTATTTATTGATATTTTCAACACAATGAGACCATATCAGAAGGTATACATATTTGTTAGCTCATGAATGTAATAAGGTGAGTAGCAACCTCTATCTCATCATATGTAAACAACATCTGGCCAGCATTGGCTTCATATTGTAAATAATACATGTGGGTTTTGGATTGGTGTGGAAGGAAAGCACTGCAAGTCAGAACCATTAGATAACCACGGGATACAGGAATACAAAATACACAGGATAAGACACACCACTCAAACACGGCACACGATCACCGTCTAACTGGATGCAATACAATACATACACACATTTAAGTTATAACCCATTTGACTATCCTGCCTAGAATCTGTGGCTAAATCTCCTTCTACAGCATTACCTTCTACAGCTATTAATACAAGATGCGTATAATAAATCGTTTTATAAGATATACTTTTAACTAGCCTGGTTAAACCATTTTTGTGATTGTGGGGAAACAAACATCTTTTTTTGTCTTGTGGATGAGTATTTGACATACAGCAAGAGTCTGCCATGAAGTTCAAGTTAGACTTAATCCAGAAGAAATATATGTGGTTTAGTACAGTAAAGAATAAGACATAAGGTGGCAACCAGCATTCATTCATTTAAGCCTGCAATATTTCAAATGTCTTTGTGTAAGCAACATTTTTCCATGAAGATACATTTATATGAGTTTCTTTGTTTTCAGGAGTGAACATTGAAGACAATATGTAACAGGACTCAACAACTTCAACCAGTAATAGAGACAGACACACATTACTACACAGATCAATTCCGTTTTGACCTTATTTATGTTAAGAATATCTTCTCGAATCTTGCACATCTTGACTAAACTGCTGCACTGCACATTCACTTTAACTTTAAAGGTCAGTGAAAGGAACACAGTCACTGTAGTTAAGGATTGGGACTCAAGTTGTTTAGCATCATTTTCATTTCTAGGATAATTAACTCATCATACCGAACTAAAGGGTCAAACTGCAAGTTTATCTCAATTGCTCAATTAATTACTGAAATTTAACACCACACTACACATAACTAACAAGCCAACCAAAAACCTTCTACTTACTGTACAATTAGCCATTAGCCTAGCAGCCCTAGTAACCCAAGATGGCTGACCCCTACCAAAACAACACATACCACCACGGAGGGGGTGACAGCTATGGGAGTTACGGAGAAGGTGGTGGCTACGATGGATGTGGTTACCAAGCAGACTACCCTCTCCAGGAAGAGGATGCAGCGAGTGATGTGACTGAAGGACATGATGAAGAGGATCAGATGTACGAAGGAGAATATCAAGGGATACCACATCCTGATGAGGTGAAGGCTGCACAGAGAGCTGCACGGTGAGACATAGCATATTTAGTATTTTTGTTCTTGTGTAAATGTACCAGAAAAGGAAGTTTTTCCTTGTGCTGTGCGAGGGTCTAAGGACAGAGGGTGTCGTATGCTGTACAGTCTGTAAAGCACACTGAGACAAATGTATAATTTGTGATATTGGGCTATATAAATACATTTGATTTGACATGTTCCTTTATCACCATTGTAGCACCACCAAATATAAAGAGCAGAGGATGTGGTTGAGACTGCTCAAGTACCGTTGATAAGCTGTAATGGGGAAAAAAGTGGCAACTGCAAAATAGAACCCCAGAAATTTAGCCAAACTAAATTAAACTGAAGCAAAACGAGCACCAAACTAATGAAAGCTGCCATCTCACAGCAAGCTGTCACGTCCTTCCTCTCCCCTACTCAGCAATTTACCTTCTCAGCCTCGTCTAATTGGAACCTACCACCTGACAAGATATGTATAGGGTGAGCTAAACAGAACAAGCATCCAAATCACACAAAATCATTTACAAGATATTATAAAAGATTTGAGTTACTGCTGACATCACAATTGATCTATACCCATGCATACAAATAATACCAAGTGTAATATAATTAATTTACTGCATAAATATCTTAATATAATATAACAGGCCGTAATTACAAATAGTCAAGGGCATACTTTAGACGTATGCATGGTAACACCCTGCCCAAGTACCCAAGCATATCAAAGTTGATCAGTGGGGCACGAGTATGTATTGAGGACTTCCTCTGGCTCTCGCATATACAAATACATGTCTTGATCAAGCTCAGATATTTTGTAGTTTTTATTTAATTTCCACAGAACGAAGAAATACAGATGATCAACTATACAGTATGACAATAACAGTCAGATGACAAAACACACATTCAGGAGTTAAGAGGTTGATTACACTTTATAAAGCAATGTATTTGAATGTTTCTGCCTCACTCCAGGTACTGTCCTTTTAACAATGACTTGGCGTTGAGCAAGGATTTTGCACAATGAATAAATTTCAATATAAATTTGAAATAAAGGAATAGTTTAGATTGTTGAAATGTGGTTGTTACGGGAACTTATCCATAGTCAGAGTATTTTCTAAAGTAGATGGTGGTCCTCACGCCCCCAGCTTGAAGAAACAGACAGGAGTGACCAGACGGAATCAAAACAATGTACAGCTGCACAACGTATTTTAGCCACCTAAAAAATTCTATATTAGTGGATGCTATGTTTAGAAAATATTTTCAGCGCCTTCCTTTCCGCAAGACAGCTATGTTTTGGACGGGGAACTGATTTTGTAAGAGCATAGATGGATATGCCTGTTTCACAGCAAGGTAAAGCGGTGAAAATATTCTAACTGATATAGATTTGTTTTGGTGGGCCTTTCTTTTAGGTGGCTAAAATATGTTGTTGTGCTGCTGCCCCGTTTACAACAGAAGGCCCACATTGTTTTGCTTAAGACTGGTAACTCCTGTCTGTTTCTCCAAACTGGGGGCGTTCCGGCCATCATCTACTGTAGGTAGACTGTAGGTAGACTAATACACTGACTCATAAAACCCCACTTCAAAACATCTACATGATTCCTTTAAGGATTTGAAATCCCTTGACCTGACAAACACCTGTTTTCATCAGAGATATTCAGGACAGTGTAAAATATTGTTTGAACACATCTTCTTGCCCCTCTTTCTGTGTCCCAGGACTAAAGCTCGAGCAGCAGGCAATGTAGTCTCTGAACTGGAAGAGTTATCTGAACAGTACGAGGACATCATGGAGGACTGTGGCCATGGGAAGTTCCAGTGGACACTCTTCATAGTGTTGGGGCTGGCTCTGATGGCTGATGGAGTCGAATGTTTTGTGGTAGCCTTTGTTTTGCCATCTGCAGAAAAGGATCTGTGTCTCTCCAATGCAGAGAAAGGAATGCTGGGTAAGTGATTTGATGATTTACTGTTGCTTACAGTGTAGTTTCTGTGGTCTGTGCTGCAGATAAGTATTTATGTTTGTTCACTATGTAGCGATGACAGGGTCTGTTGGGAAACGAACCCGGGTCTACTGCATGGTAGGCAGACTCTCTACCACTGTGCTACCCAGGGGTGATAGGCTCAGATGCAGAGACAGACACAGGCTCGGAGTGGGTTAGAAAAGGATTCTTTACTTTTAGACAAACAGGTGGCAGGACAAAACTCAAAATACCTCCAGACAACTAACAGGTAAAGTCTGGGCAAAAAACAGGATCAACAGAGGATATACGAAAAGCAGGCAGTAAAAGGATCTTGAGAGCTAAAGAGCAAAAAGGCAGTCAACTTAGGAACTCGAGACAAGGGCACAAAACCGGACACTTCAAGAGACGACTCAAAAACTCACAAACTTGGGCTCCGGCAACAATTCAAGACTCAGCAATGAACAGAAGAAAACAGGCAGCTTATAAAGGCTAGCACACAAGGAACAGGTGCAACCAATTAAACAATAAAGACAAGCACATGACACACAGAAATGAATGGTGGGGAACCCACATGGTCCAAAGAGGAACTGCAGTCCAAAAACCCTGACAACTGATTCTCTCAGGCTATAATGTTTTATTCAATTATTCAATTTCACCGTGTGCATGTATGTAAATAATTCTTTAGCCAGTGATCAGATAAATGCTTTAAACTAGACATGATCACTTGGACATGAAAATTGGTGACATTTTCAGGTTTTTTCTATCACTGCATGGCACATCTCAAATAATGCCTTTAATTACCTTAACTACCGCAATAACCATGTTTGTTTAAACATGTAGTGGACCTTTATCTTTTTATTTCTCATTTTCCAAAGTAGTATATATAGCCTATATCCTCACATACATAACGTATAAACGTACATAACAGAAAGTTTCCTGGTCTTCTCGTTGTTTAAGTCGCTGATGATGCTGCTCCTGTTCATGGAAAGTAAACGCTTCCTCCATGTTTACCCATTGACTTGATATCAACCAATTACAGTTATATGCTACTAATTATGTGTATACTAATCACTGATTCTTGAGAATTTGGATAAAACATGTCCCACTAAGGAAAGTGCTAATTCCGTTGAAAAGCAATAACATTTTCTCATTTAAATTAATCAGGGTTTATCATCTGAGGGTCTTTTGTACAAATGTAACATTTATTCATATGTTTGTCTTTAACTTTATAAATTCTATGATTATATGATAGCCCAATACCCAGAAAAGCAGTTGTCCCCAGACAAGAGATTGTCATTTCAATTTGATAAAACATTGTGAACAACTCATTTAAAATGTATACTATATATACCAAATGAAAGAGTAGAGTGCAATATTTCTTTAAAACTAAAAGCAATGAATGTTCAAATATATTCACTTTGTTTTATGGTTGTTCAAAATGTGTCCAAGGTTTTTGTCAACACCGTCAAATATTTATAAAAAAAAGCAATAAAATCAGGCAACCACATGATGAACTGTACTCATGAGGACTCGTTGTCCACCCTCCACATCTTCTTAATGCTACAAGAGCATTCAGGCTCCTGTAAATTTGCTATTTTTTCAAGAATTTTTACATATTTATTGATGTTGCTACTGTCACAACCATGATGTGTCAACACTGTCTCTTTTGTAAAGAAATAATAATTTAATATTATTTAATGACATAAATGTATGCATTTTAAGTAAAGGCTAGAAGCAGCTTGCAACAGAGAGAAAACAAGATGGCTCCTGTATACAAGTCATGCATGACATGTCAAAAAGTGAATTATACTGTAGTTTTTATCTTGCCTTTTGTTAATATTTACAAAAGGATAACATATACATAACAAATAGTTTGTTGTAATTAGGGCACTGTCACCACCGTCAGGTCTGTGTCACCACCGTCAGATGGAACTTTCTTTGTTATAAATGAATATGACTACAATATGTTCCTCCAATTGATGTTGATGTATTGAAGTAAATGTCTATTTGAAATCAAAAATGTGATTTTTTTTATGTCCACAATTATTATTTTGTATATTTAATGCTAATGATGAAAGTTGCATGATAATAAGCAATGACAGGAAAAACACATAATTTATGAAAAAATGATAAAATCAGGAGGTTGCCCAGAAATATTGCTCGATTGCTGAGACCTTGTTCTGTTTAGATTTCTTAACAATAAATCTTTTTTTTTAAACCTGTTTTATCCAATCTCTCAAGAATCAGTGACATATTATACTACTAATTAAAACAGAAAATACATTTAGTAAGAAATGTAATGTTGCTAAAGTTGTGTGTTTTTATCAGCAATAAGAAAGCACCTTCTGAAAATGTTGTTGCTGCTGACCTTGAGTGGTTCAACTTCTTCCTTTGCTGCATTGATCTACGCCAGTAAAGAGTTTACACTTTAGAGTGTGGTCACTGGTGCACACTCCTGACCATGTATACATACATATACATATATACATATAAATATATATATATATGTATGTATATATATATATATATATATATATATATATATACATATATATATCTATATACATAGATATATATATATATATATATATATATATATATACATATATATATATATATATATATATATATATATATATATATATATATATATATATATATATATATATATATATATATATATATATGTATATATGTCTCCCATGGTGCGGAGCTTGGTCCTGGACGGGTGGAGCAAAGCTTTTTTAGAGGAGCGGAAGTTTGCGTGTGGAGGTTTGTTGAGGGAGGAGTTCCTTGCGGTATGGAGGAGCATTTCCATGTATGCACTGATAGGTGAGTAGGGAGATTTTGTATTCGATCCTGAATGCGACAGGAAGCCAGTGGAGGGAGTGGAGAATGGAATGGGTGTGATGTGATTATATTTTCGCACCCTCATCAGGATCCTAGCGGCGCTGTTCTGGATAAATTGGAGCTTCTGAAGGCTCCTGCTTGGAATCCCGATGAGGAGAGTGTTACAGTAGTCCAACTTTGAGGAGACAAAGGTGTGGACGAGTTGTTCAGCATCTGACAGGGAGAGTGTGGGGCGGAGTTTTGCAATGTTCCTGATGTGGTAGAAGGATGTTTTGCACAGATGTATGATGTGGGTGTCAAAGGTCAGATGAGGGTCAAAATCTACACCCAGGTTGGTAACTAATGGTGATAGGAGGATATCTTGGCCAGAAAAATAGATTTGGGTTATCGGGGAAGACTGAACCTAGTGTGGTGTGCCAACTAAAATAGCCTCTGTTTTTGAGCTATTTGGTTGAAAGAAATGTTCTTTCATCCAAGCCTTTATCTCCTCAAGGCAGGTGTTTAATGATGTTGATGATGGTGATGATGAGGAAGATGTCGACAGTGGGGCTGTATGTGGCATCGGGTCGGTTTTTATATATAGCTGTGTCATCAGCGTAGCAAAGGAATGGTATTCCATGCTGGCTGATGACACGGCCAAGGGGCAGAGTGTAGAGGGTGAACAGAGTGGGGCCGAGAACTGACCCTTGAGGGACACCACAGGTTACTGGGTGTATCTGGGAACTTGCACCTCCCAAGGATACATATTCTGTTCTTCCAGAGAGGTAGGACTGGAACCAGCTCAGGGCGGAGTCAGAGAGTCCGATGGTGTAGTGGAGGTGCTGAAGGAGGATCTGATGGTCGACCGTGTCGAACGCTGCAGTCAGATCCAGTAGGATGAGTAGAGATGGAGAGCCAGCGTCAGCCACCATCAGCAGTTTGTGACCCTGACCAGAGCTGTTTCGGTGCAGTGGGCGGAACGGAAACCGGACTGGCTGGTAGGCTGAAATCCACTCAACGTTTTCTATCCCACTTGGTGTGTGGCGGTCTTGCGGTGAATCCAGTGCTACAACTAGTTCCATGAGCGGCGGTGCCCTGATGACACGTTATTTGTGCGACAGTGCGCTCAGCTGACCAGAGGGATGGGATGGAGTGACCAGACCGGGAATAAACAAACTTTATCTGGGAGCTTCTGTGGATGTAACGGGGTCGGCGTAGGAGTCCAAGTTGTTTAATGGCTGGGATACATGTTGGAGTGTTGTAATCTCTCAATTTGAGCAGTTCCGTCATGGAGTACTTAAGCGTCATGCCGGTCTGGGCAGAGGCAAAGTTGGTAGCCATTTGTGTTTGCCACGGACTTGCTGACCAGAGATGGGTAGACAGTCACAGCAGGAAAGTCCACAGCATTGCAGGTAATCCAGGCTGAGTGGAGAAGTTGACTGATTGACTTTTGCGGGAAATGTCGCTGCTAGTGTAGCAGCTAACGTTAGCAGCCACTCGCTCGCTGACTGGAGGGTGGCTGGCTAAGTCTCTCAGACAGCAAGGCTTGATCTCACCGAGACAGTTGAGAGGCTGTCCGGGGATATGCCTCACAGTGGCAGGGTGCAAGGAGGTATCCGGAATAGTGGTCCGCTATCAGCAGGGAGGTGACTGTCCGGCTGGCTGGCAAGTGACTGCTTGCTAAACCAGCTGATGTCACCGTGTCCAGCTGACGTCGGTCGAAGGGGTCGGTGTGAAGAGGAACAGAGAGAACTCAAACTGTGGCTCAGAGGGAGAAGCGGCATCAGATAGTACCAGCATCCTTTCCAGATAGTGGAAGAAAACCACCACCATCTGTTTTTCTCTCCCTATCTGCCGCTCACTCGTCTCTCCGTCTTCTCTCCTTGTATCGCTAACTCGTCTAATTGCTAATTGCTTTGCGTCTGTCACTCGCCTCTCACCTCTCATCTGTATGTATTCAGAGTCACAATGTTTTCCACCTGAAATGCATAGATTTAATTGGCTGAGTAGCATCACGTGAGATTGTCACGTGTGCAATAAGGGAAGGACCCAAACACAGGACACAGACTTGGAGCAATAGGTGGGAAGTTTATTGAAGGGGTTTCCAGGGAAAGGGGATGGAGGACGGAGAACATCTGGCTCGTGGAGGCAGAGAGTGAAGTGGGTAGCAGGTAGCAGGCAGGCGGGTGGACAGGAAGTCAGGGATCCTGTAGCACAAAAAAACAGTCAATTCGAAAAAACACACAATCAAAAGTACTTGAATCCACAATTCAAGCAGCCAGAGACACAAACTACCACTATAGCTGAGTAGACGATCTAGCAACGTGTGGCTGAAGACTGGAGTTGATATACTGCTGGGTTGATGAGTTAATGGATGGCAGGAGTGAGGGTTGGAGCAGGTGAGTTGACTGAACTGCACAATCAAGGGAGAGTGAGGGGGTGACATGCCCACAACACAGACACATACATAGAGAGAGAAACAAGCAGGTGACACAGGGGAAAGGGAAAACACTAGAAACGCAAGGAATGACAGGAGGCGTGGCCGTGACAGAGATGTCTTAACTTGCATGTCTGTGAGTTTCCTGAACTGCTAAACCAGTGCTGTAAGAACGAGAAAAGCTACGCCGGTTAAAATAGAAGCGCCCTGTCAAAATTGAAAATCCCTTAATAGTTTATTGATTATAGGTCCGGGTCCGTATAGGTCGGCATCCGGACTCGGACCGCGGTCCGCCTGTTAGTGACCTATGCTTTACAGCAGGGGTGGGGAACTTTTTTCCAATCAAGGGCCATTTAAACATCCTTTGAGGGCCATACTAATTATTGATCTCATAACTTCTGCACTTCTTTTTAAGACACGGCCCATTCATTTCACCTTTCTTTATTGCTATGCAAAAAAGCAACTTTTTTTTATCCATGTATCTTTCTGGTTTATCAGAAATCAGCAATCCTTTATTCGTCCCACAACGGGGAAATGTATCTTGTCACATCAAAAGAACATCTTCTACCTTTCTATCTTTCCATGTTTTTATCTTACGCTCTGGAGAGAGCTGCTTGTTGGGCCAAACTCCGCCGAAGAGCGTTAACTTTATCCAAACGCACTCGTCCTTTCAGCTCGTGCAGTTTGGTATGTTTTGTGCATTAATGACGTGACCATGTGATGACACGTTCCGCTTGTGTTGTGTTCAATGACCCTGACTTTGGCCAGGAAACGCAGTCAGTTGCCCGATTCATTCTATTGCCGTCTAGATTGTTTTGTCTTTTTTTTCTAGTGGATTTTTTTGCATGCGTTTATGAATTACCTCGAGGGAATTTTATTTTTATTTTTTTATTTTTCTGTGCAGGTCTGACCGTCTTTCTGAGCATGATGGTGGGAGCATTCTTGTGGGGAGGTCTGGCAGACAAAGTTGGCCGTCGGCGCTGTCTTATTGTGGCATTAGCAATAAATTGTGTCTTTGCCTTCCTGTCTTCGTTCGCCCCGGGCTATGGCTTCTTCCTCTTCTTCAGGCTGCTGTCTGGCATTGGGTAACACTCACAAACACACACACTCTTCCTTTTAGGTGAAAGATTTATTGTTTCCACTTCGAACAGGTTTTGGATGGACCTCAGCAAAGCGAGACGAGCCCAGTAAATATGAAAGTCTGTCCCTGACTTTCTGAGTAATTGATGAAGTTGGTCACCATTGGTCAGTCGAGTGTTGGTTGCTCCTTTAAAATTAACAGTGTGTTTCCGCTGGTACCTTTTTGCCATTTGTTGTTTATTTACGTCAAATAAACCAGGCCTTTATTTGAAGCAGTTTGTATTAGTGACAGGCGTGTATTTCTAATTCCCTCTGTTTGATAAGTATATTCAATTATATTTTAGTATGAAGCCTTCTTCTTTTCTGATCTGCTCCAGTTTATCCCATTAAATATTTATTCATGAAATAAAGAGAAAAGCTGGTAATACAAACTCAACACTCGAATCTTGTTATAAAATACACCAAGCAACTAAAATACAATGACCTTTAGATGAGTAATCCAGTACCATAAAGTGTTGAAAATAGCATGATTATTTTCTTGAATATATTAATCTAAAGTGTTGGAAATGTACACTTTTCTTGTTGTTATGCTTATTTAACTTTCATTTGAGAAAATACAGCAGCTCAGAAGAGCAGCAGGAAAGAATAGTATCCCGTCTTCTTCAACTGAGACACTGTATTTCTGGTTTGTAAACTGTCCCCTAAACAACAGAGTTTAGATCTCTGTCAAGACACTGCTTGAGTTACCAACATATTGTAGACAGGGCTATAAGCAGGACTTTAGAAACATCAAGGTCAAAACATTTCCCCAAACTCAATAATTCATCTTACATTTTTCTGTAATTATTCCTCAAATAAGATATATTTTGTATTTTTAAATTATTAGTTGCAATTAATACTCTCTCTTATTCTTTCATTAATTTCATATTATCCCTCTCTACTCTCAGTATTGGTGGCACAGTGCCAATCGTGTACTCGTACTTCTCCGAGTTTCTTCAGATGGACAAGAGAGGAGAGCATCTGTCCTGGTTGTGTATGTTCTGGATGATCGGTGGGATCTACGCTTCGTTCACTGCCTGGGGAATCATACCCAGATACGGTAAGACATTTAAAGAGGTCAGTTAAAACAGAATAATATGCAGCATTTCTTTAATGCTGCTTGTGAGGAAAGTGGGTCATTGCAATGTCCAATGTAGAGCTTCTCAATCCTGGGGTTGGACCCCAAAAGGAGTCCCTTTATGTTGTATATATACTGATGTATTGACATTTGATATACTGACATTATTTTTTTTAACTAAGCAAAGAAATATCCAAAAATATGTTGGACATATATAATCATTCACATATAATCACAATCAATGTTACTGTTTATCAAGCCTAATTGTCTTGTTTAGCTCTGAATATAACGCAATTATCAGTGTGTGCTGTCACTGCCACTGAGAGGAAAACATTTGGTTCATGTACAACTATTTTCTTACTGTGCAATGGACAAACTTTCTGCCTGCAAGGACCCTGCATACTTTGCGAAATGTATTGAACTACATATTTTCGGGAAGCAGACAGGGTTACGCAACATCTGACCAAACTATGGAAATATGAACAGTATTTACTGACCTTTTGCGGTTTTCTTGGCTATTCATTCCCTTTAAACATAGAGCTCTCCCCGCCATGACACACTGAGAGTTTTGGAATATTATGCAGAGTTTTCCTCAAGGAGAATTTTTGTTGGACATCCTCAAAATCCTGCTCATCATGTTTTATTATAATTGTTATTCCAACGTCTTTCTGGCAAATTCGAGCTTTATCAGTTATCAGTGCATTGTGTCTGGTGACCTCACACAACTCCCTGCATTGATCTGCCAACCCCTTAACCAAAGCAGAAGTCTAATCAGTCAGAATAATTTAAAACAAATTATTGTGAATTTCAATGGAATAAATGGTGTATTTGTGTGTGTGTGTGTGTTTGTGTGTGTGTGTGTGTGTGTGTGTGTGTGTGTGTGTGTGTGTGTACAGGCTGGGGGTTCAGTATGGGCACAGAGTTTCAGTTCCACAGCTGGCGGTTGTTTGTCCTGGTTGCGGCACTTCCTGCTATTGCCTCTCTGGTTGGACTCACCTTCATGCCTGAGAGTCCACGATTCCTCCTGGAGGTGAGACTGCAGACATGTTTGTACTGGACTTCTTCTCTAACAATCATTAAATCTGAAATGTCCCAACTAAAAATGGTAAAGCAAATTAAATGACTTTTGATTTCTCTCCTAACTGATGGGGGAGTCAAATGCATGCATGTACAATATGTATAACATCTATGAGGGAAATGCAAAGAAACAAGCTGCTGTGTGTTTACGGTGATGTCATTGCTAATTAGTTGCATATTCTTTTTCAGTATAACAAGATTGTTTTTAAATTGCTGTGTGCATGCTTGTGTCTGGGTTTGTGTGTTGAGCAGAATGCCAAGTACGATGAGGCATGGATGATCCTGAAGCAGGTCCATGACACCAACTGGAGGGCCAAAGGACAGCCAGAAAAAGTCTTCACTGTGAGCACATTTCAATTATGCAGCGCTAATATATTATTTAGATATGAACAAATGTGCAGTGAATAGATACAAGCAGCATCCACATTTTGCAGTAATATTCGTATCTCCTCCTCTTCTCCATTGATCTGGTATCCAATTGACAGAATTTGCTACATACATAAGATTATTTCTAACTAAGTCAGAACTCACATTATACACAGACAGCTACAATCCGTTGAACTCACTCTTTACAGTGGTCAGAATCTCAATCGGTTTAATTATTTTTTATAAATTATATTTTAGGAAATGTTCCTTATAACCTTTAGTCTTAGTTCATGATAATCAGAGACTCTTTGATTAAAAATAAATGTTGCAAGTATCCATAGGACCCATTTTTATTCAGATATCTTGAGGTGAGAAGTCAGGGGAGCCCTGTGTATATGGCCATGCCAGTTTATAAATACATATATATACAGTATACAGTATATATGCATACAGTATACAGTATATATATATGTATATGCTCTAAAAGACAGCATACTGGCTGGGCCCACCGGCAGGCAGTCGGGTTTTTAAGAGGTTATAATAGAATGAATTAATGATGGCTAAATTCCATTTAGCTGTTTCAGTTTCAGGGTCATGGTAGTGTGCATACTATCACAATGTGGCACTGTCATGGCTTACTGGGACACTTGAATAGAACAGAACCATTGTTAATGTATTTTACCAGTAGCATCATTAATTTTCATAGTGAAAGCATCTGCTATGAAAAAAGATTATTCAGCAAAGAAAATGAGGCAGTCTAGACTATTAGGGGAGTGTATGTCAACATCTCACTTCACTTTGTTTCAAGCTCTAAAACTTGAAACAAATTGACCTGATTGAGACAAGAGATAATGAGTTAATATTAGTACATTATAACTACAGACATGCTTTAACATCAAACATGCAGTATAAAATACTGGAGTAGACAAGCTGAGCAGACTATTTATCTGCACAGATACCAAATGCAGATAGGATCAGCAGCCCATCAATTCGAGGGGGTTTGCAGTCCACAAAAGCAATAAAGGAATAGTTATTTTCTGTCTTGCTGAGAGTTTGATAAGAAATTTGAAACTATTCCTATATCTCCATCCATCCATCGTCTACCGCTTATCCGGGATCGGGTCGCGGGGGCAGCAGCTCCAGTAAGGAACCCCAATCTTCCCTTCTCCGGGCCACATCCTCCAGCTCCGACTGGTGGATCCTGTGGCGTTCCCAGGACAGTGAGGAGATATAATCTCTCCACCGAGTCCTGGGTCTTCCCTGGGGTCTCCTCCCAGCTGGACGTGCCTGCAACACCTCCCTAGGGAGGCGCCCAGGTGGCATCCTTACTAGATGCCCGAACCACCTCAACTGGCTCCTTTCAACGTAAAGGAGCAGCGGCTCTACTCCGAGTCTCTCACGGATGGCTAAGCTTCTCACCCTATCTCTAAGGGAGACGCCAGCCACCCGTCTGAGAAAACCCATTTCGGCCGCTTGTACCCGTGATCTCGTTCTTTCGGTCATGACCCAGCCTTCATGACCATAGGTGAGGGTAGGAACGAAGATCGACCGGTATATTGAGAGCTTTGCCTTCTGGCTCAGCTCTCTTTTCGTCACAACGGTGCGGTAAAGTGACTGCAATACCGCCCCCACTGCTCCAATTCTCCGGCCAATCTCTTGCTCCATTGTCCCCTCACTCGCGAACAAGACCCCGAGGTACTTGAACTCCTTCACTTGGGGTAATGGCTCATTCCCTACCCGGAGTAGGCAATCCACCGGTTTCCTGCTGAGAGCCATGGCCTCAGATTTTGAGGTGCTGATCCTCATCCCAACCGCTTCACAGTGGACGAACCGATCCAGTGACTGTTGAAGGTCACAGACCGATGATGCCATAAGGACCACATTATCTGCAAAGAGCAGCGATGAGATCCTCAGGTCACCGAACTGCAACCCCTCTCCTCCATGACTATGCCTCGATATCCTATCCATGAAAATCATGAACAGGATTAGTGATAAAGCGCAGCCCTGGCGGAGGCCAACATTCACTGGAAACGAGTCCGACTTACTGCCGAGTATCCGGACACAACTCTCGCATTGGGCGTACAGGGATTGGATGGCCCTCAAAAGTGACCCCCTCACCCCATACTCCCGCAGCACCTCCCACAGTATCACCCGGGGACCCGGTTATACGCCTTCTCCAGATCCACAAAACACATGTAGACCGCATTGGGCGTACTCCCAAGCCTACTCCAGGATCCTTGCGAGAGTAAAGAGTTGATCCATTGTTCCACGACCAGGACGGAATCCGCATTGTTCCTTTTCAATCAGAGGTTCGACTACCGGCCGAACCCTCCTTTCCAGTACCTTGGAGTAGACTTTACCAGGGACGCTGAGAAGTGTGATACCCCTGTAGTTGGCACACACTCTCTGATCCCCCTTTTTAAATAGGGGAACCACCACCCCAGTCTGCCAACCCCTAGGCACTGTCCCAGACTTCCACGCAATGTTGACAAGGCGTGTCAACCAAGACAGCCCCTCAACAGCCTTCAGCATTTCTGGACGGATCTCATCAACCCCTGCGGCTTTGCCACTGTGGAGTTGTTTGACTACCTCAGTGACTTCCATCAGGGAAATTGACGATGATCCCCCATCAGCTTCCAGCTCTGCCTCTACCATAGAGGGCGTGTTAGTCGGATTCAGGAGTTCCTCAAAGTGCTCCTTCTACCGGCCAATAACCTTCTCAGTCGAAGTCAGTAGGGTCCCACCCTTGCTGTACACAGCTTGGATGGTTCCTCGCTTCCCCCTCCTGAGGTGCCGGATGGTTTTCCAGAAGCACCTTGGTGCCGACCGAAAGTCCTCCTCCATAGCTTCTCCGAACTTCTGTTGTGGAAGTTTTCCTGCTTTACTCTGGAGAGATGTATATAAAATCAAATAAATGGTAATAGAGACGGAGTTGTCTTTGTGCATTTATTTGAGATCTCAAAGGCACCAGTTCTACAGAATACAACATAGTCTGTAGGAGGGCACAGGTTTACAATTTGGTTTGGTGACGAGGTGATGAAAAACCACAGGGGGCCGGGCCAAACTGCCCTTTGATGCTTGTAAGGTAATAGTTATGTAAATATTGGGTGATACACTAACTATTCTGTCTCAGTGAGTTAATTAGTTTGATCAGGATTTGGCTGTGTCCTGTCTCTTGTTAGTTGATCAGTCTAATCAGGATGCGTCTGTCTTGTATTAACATGAAATGGCAGTTGGTCCTGGTTTGATCTAACCGACACTCCTATGTTAGCATCAAATGGCAGTTGGCTTGTTTAACATAGGGAACTTGTACATTATTAAACAGTAGACATTTAAATTGCTATTACACTTCTCCCACACCCGCTGCTTTGCCCCTGACACGGCAGAGGCTGCCGCTCTTCTAGTCCTTCGGTACCCTGCAACTGTTTCCGGAGTCCTCCTGGATAACATAACCCGTAAGGACTCCTTCTTCAGTCGGACGGCTTCCCTGACCACCGGGGTCCACCGCGGTGTTCGAGGGTTACCGCCCCTTGAGGCACCTAAGACCTTGAGACCACAGCTCATCACCGCAGCTTCAGCAATAGAGGTTTTGAACATCGCCCACTCAGGTTCAATGTCCCCAACCTCCATAGGGATGTCTGAAAAGCTCCGCCGGAGGTGTGAGTTAAAGATCCCCAGCACAGGGGCTTCCTCCAGACGTTCCCAGTTCACCCGCACTACCCGTTTGGGTTTACCAGGTCTGTCCAGAGTCTTCCCCCACCCCTTGATCCAACTCACCATCCATCGTTTCCCACGTGTGCGTTGAAGTCTCCCAGCAAGACTACGGAGTCCCCTACTGGAGCTCCTTGCAGGGCTCCATTCAGGGTCTCCAAGAAGGTCGAATACGCCGAACTGCGGTTTGGGGCATAGGCACAAACAACAGTCAGAGCTTTCCCCCCCATAACCCGAAGGCGTAGGGAGGTGACCCTCTCGTCCACCGGGGTAAACTCCAATGTAGCGGCGCTCAGCTGGGGGCTAGTGAGTATCCCCACCCCGGCACAACGCCTCACACCTTGGGCAACTCCGGAGAAGAATAGACTCCAACCCCTATCCAGGAGTACGGTTCCAGAGCCAAGACTGTGCGTAGAGGTAAGCCCCACCAGATCCAACTGGTAGCGATCCACCTCCCGCACTAGTTCTGGCTCCTTCCCCCACAGAGAGGTGACGTTCCACGTCCCCAGAGCCAGCCTCTGCTGCCCGGGTCTGGTCCATTGAGGTCCCTGACCATCACTGCCACCCGTGTGACAGCGCACCCGACCCCAGCGGTTTTTCCCATGAGTGGTGGGCCCAAAAGATGGATGGATGGGAGGCACCACGTAGCTTCTTCGGGCTGTGCCCTACCGGGCTCTGTGGCAAACCCGGCCACCAGGTGCTCGCTGTCGGGCCCTCCCTCTGGGCCTGGCTCCAGACGGGGGCCCCGGGCTTCCTCCGGGCAGGGTCTCTCCTTTCCTTTCCCTTTCTTTCATGAAGTTGTTTTTGAACCATTCTTAGTCTGGCCCCTCGCCTGAGCACTAGGCTCCAGACAACACAGCTCTCAGGTTCATAGGGACACACAAACCTCTCCACCACAATAAGGTGATGGTTCCCAGAGAGGTATAGTTATATGTTATATAGTTATATAGTTAGAGGTATAATTGCTATATCTGTCCATTCAATTAGCTTAGCATAAAGGTAAAGGTTTCTATCCTATAAACAGGGGGAAAACGTTAGCCTAGTTACGTCCAAAAGTAATAAAAAAGGAATCTAACCTCATGTATGTTTGAGTACAATACTATTGTTGAAACAATTTAAAATCTTCCACTGAATTTAAAAAGTGTGAACTAATAGACAAAAACCTCATGCTGTTAAAATAATTTCTGTTTTATTCAGGAGAAGCCACATGGACAAAGATCAAATGTTGTTTAAAAATGTCCTTCCCTTTTATCTTTTCAGGTGACTCACATCAAGGCACCTAAGACAGCAGAAGATGAGTTTATTGAGATTCAGAGTGCTACAGGAACAGCTGTACAACGATGGGCTGTACGCTCACTAACACTCTGTAAACTGGTATGTAGTAATACACCTACTGCCTACAGAAAGAGATTTGAGCTGGAAACATTGGCATAGTTGTTAAGACTGTGGTAATAGCTGAGGTCTCCAAGGAGGATAGATGTGGGTTTGTTTTTGTACTTTTCACTAGTTTGCCCTTTTTGTGACTACCAGACCACAGGACTAATGCAAGTTGTATTTGCCCAGTGATGGACAGTCCTCACTGTTCTCTTCTTCCCAACGCTCTCTCGGGACTCGTCCTCAAGCAGTAGTCACGCTGTGCACTTTCATGTGTTTTGTGGAGTGGCTTTTGAGGAGGCCTAAAGAGAGGGGTTGGGATTTCTTTAGTTGGATGCAATCAAAATCTAGTTTACTCTTGCTGGTTTCTCCAAAGTTGCCTAACTAGCTGTAATTATTGGTCACACCAGAAAGTGGTACACCAAAAAGAATCTGTACATATTTGGATGAAATATTTTTTTCTATAAATTTGGTGCCGTAGTAATGATACTTGCAGGGCTACTACTACTGTAGCTGGAGAGTTAACCACTAACTCAATATTCAGTCACAATAGCTCCCGTATATTCTCTCTACTGTTCTGTTTACTCCCCCTGTTATTTTGTTCACCATTGCACACCATTTCATTCAATAATTGTTAGCTTAGTTAGCTTAGTTTGGTAACTAACAGGGCTTTACGCTCTACTATGGTCCAGCACAGTAAATAAGCTACGATAGCCTCCTCCATATTAGACTTTCCGTCCCTCAAAAGTTAGCACTATCAAGACAACTTGCTATTGGTCAACACTGAATTTGCCAATTTACTTCAAATCCATTGGTAAATATCATACTTGATTGAGTTAGTTTCACCACTTCTTGGATGGATGACACCGTTTCAAAGGCCCTCAGATACTCAAAATGAATGCAAATGGTGGCCATTCTTTCTTATTCTGAAACCAAGACATAGGGGTTTTCACTCAACTATACTGTAACTGTAAAACATAACCTTTTTTTGGAATCATATTGTAAAGAGCATATAGCCAGTGGAATTTACTGTAATCTCGACTTGTTCACTGCTGTATGTGCATATTTGTCCCAGGTGTTGAGGAACATAGCATCACTCCTGTCTGCAGAACTGAGGTTTGCTACAATCTTTATGGCCATCATCTGGTTCTGCATGGCTTTCAGGTTAGTTCACAATTAATAAAGCAGAGGATCAACAGTATAATCACTATGTGATGAAGAGTCTGCAGTCTTTCTGTTTGGGTTGCAGTTACATTCTAGTTGTTTTACGCATCTTTTTTTGATTCAGTCTTCTCACGATCAGCATTTTGTTACAGTTACTATGGTCTGTCTGTTTGGTTCCCTGACATGATCAAACACCTTCAGTATATGGAGTACGAGTCAAAGGTCAAGGTAAGGTGAACAACAATTCATGCAACACGGATCATTTTGTCCTGTTTTGAGGACTGAAAGAGATTTTGATAAAAACAAATAAATGTATGGATGGTTTGAATAGACATTGTTTGGTTTTACAATACCTATTTGGAAAAAAAATGATTAATGTTGTTTTTGTTTGGGATTAGGTGTTCCATAAAGAACGTGTGGAGAACTTCCGTTTTAACTTTTCTTTAGAAAACCAGATTCATAAAGAAGGGGAATACATTAATGACAAGTAAGTATTGCTGCATCACCTTCTTAACACAAACATTTTCTCCTCCGTATTGCATCTATTACGAATCTAGTGATATATAATCTTTTAGTTGTCTATACTTTTTTACTGAATGCTGTGTGCTAAAAATGCTCAGCTTCAATAGTTATGTAGCAGTGCGAAGAAGGATACACATCACTATCGGCTCACCAGCCGCTAAATTACGAACCCTATCCCGCCCTTTTCTGCCTCTGATTGGCTAGTACTAGTACCTTCGTTGGTTGGATTTATTAGGTTTAGGCGAGATCGGTCAGGGATAGGGTAAGAATATCAGGGTACACCAATTAGGTTAATGCCTTCATCATAGTTCTGTGTGTGTGTCCAGCTGTGTCGCTCCCAGAGCAAATTAAAGAGCAGGCGAAAAAGCAGGCAAATGAGTCTTGAAAACATTTCAATTCAGAATTTCATCGGCTCTTCTGATTGGCATTTATGCAGATCAAACTATTTAGAACAAAAATCAGGCAATAACGATCGGTGACCGATCAATCGGAGCACCCTGAGTACTGACAGTCATAGCCTTATCTTATAATACATCTACTTTGCATTTACTGTTTTCACCCCAGTGAGGTTTTGAGTTATTATTAGGTCTATTAATCATTTAAGTCTCAATTATGTTGTTATAAAAAACTGTGTTTTGCTGTGTTTTGTTGTATGTATTGTTGTATGTGAAGCCCTTGTACTCATACAACATTGGCAATATGTTTACAGGTAATCATTTGCTGTATATGCTAATGTTCATAACAAAAAACATTGAATTACATTGTGAATCTTGACAAGTTTATGAATGCTTCACACTTATTTCATCACTATTTTTGGATACTATAAACAATATGCATTTATTTTGTATACATGCATATGCCATAGGTTTATTATACCTCCCCTAATTTTGTTACAACTCAACATCCTATAAATTCCTCTCAGCTCAATGTTTTAAAACTCAGCTGTGCATAAAAGTGTACGCAGCAGTGCTAGGACAGAAGCCCCTCTACACATGATCAGCAGCAGAGTCGCTTCGCATTATCTACTGTTTTCCTATGAAGATAGTGTTGACAGCACTATCAAGCCGACTGTGGTTGTTGCGCTGCACTCAGGTTTTACAGCTCACTGCTGTGCTCAAACATAATTGTTTTGAGATCTTTCAATGCGCAACTAATGAGATGACACCTCTCTGTGACATAAACTGAAAGTGAGACATCATGGACAAAAAGGAAGAAAAGGGTTTCATGCACGCAAACCCTGCTTGATTTATGGCTCTTCACCCATCTTTTCCTCGATTGTCAGAATTAATTTTTGTGTTGTTTTTAATTCATACAACGCTTTGCCCCTGCACTGTGATCTCTGTGATCTATACCTCGTATTATGCCCCTCTTCTACAGCTGATCATGTGTAGAAGACCTAAGGGCGCATTCAGACTGATTGTGAAGTATTTTCATCCTTCTATGTTTTCGTCAATATGCTGTTTTTTTTTTGGTATACAGTATATCAGTTGCCAATAATCAGTCAATGGATTTCCTTGACTGACAGTATAGACATTTTGCTGTGTGTGAGGAGTATTCCTTCGTATATATTTCTGACAGGTCTGACAGACAGATTTTAAATCAAGCAGGTACCCTGCTTATTATTTGCCCCCTGCCAGTCTCTTTTTACTCTTGACAATGAATATTCATGAAATCATGAAAGTGTTTCCTCAGCTTGAGAGGGCAGGTCTTTTTCTGACTTGATGGCACTTACGGCTGATCCTTGTTGTTTCTATTCTGTTTCTATTCTATTCTTTAAATTGGTTTTGTATACATTTGTAGATAGATAGATAATTTCAGTACAAGTACAAGTACAGTACAAGTCTTTCAGTACAAAGCGTCTTTGAATACCTTTTAAAAGCGCTTGATACTTTAAAAAAATTATTATTATTATTACCTCTACATTTCGTTCAATCTGAGTACAGCTTTTCAATACAGATTGCACCACCTCTACAGTTGCATGCTGTGCATACATTTTGTGACAGTAACATCTCAAAAAGGTGAGCTGGGAAGAATCTTAGGAACCTAGAGTTGCTATTGGGTTCTATAACAAAATGAGGGAGTTCACCTTCAAGGACCCTTCACCTCTGAGAACATTTTCAGACCAGATATACAGTATGTTACACTACTGTATATTATTTAACTTCTATGTTTTTTGCAGAATTTAAACATAGAATGGGCTTTAACTTTCAATTCAGCATGAATTATATAATTTACAGGGCTGTCATTGAATATATCATATTTCCATGATGATGATTATTCAACCATTTTGACTTCATGGCAGTATTATCAGTGGTGGCCATCTTGGATTTACCACAGTCGAGCCCATTCTTAACATTCTAATTCTGTGCTGCCACAGCAATAGAAGTGAGAGTCCATGTTTTTTTTCTGTCTGTTGGTTTGTACGTTTGTCCCATCCCATCCCCATAGGTTCATCAGTATAGAGATGAAATCAGTGAGGTTTGAGAGCTCACTGTTTGAAGACTGTCGCTTTGAAGAAATCAAGTCCACAGACACTGTGTTTGAGAACTGCACCATCCGTTCTACTGTCTTCTATAACACAGGTAGGTTCAGCTGGGGCAGGAGGAGAGAGGAATTACAGCTCCGGTACAGAAAATAAGAGTGAATGCAGGTTAGAGGTTAATGTTTGGTCGGTTAAATCAAAAGCTTTACTCACAGGACCAACTGTCCATCACTATCCAGTGTGGGGTTATATGGAGCACACATGTTAAACCACTCAGAACCAGATATTTTAAAACGAGTATTTGCAATGCTCACACCCTACTCGATATTAAACATGATATGATGTTTCACTATTAGACGTGTCATATGTCATATTGTCTAACTTATACAGATGATATGCTGAAGATGCAATAGTGTTTATCTAGCCCACAATACATGTATTAATAAGGTATTAACTTTTAAAACAAAGTAAAATAAGCTACTTGCGGTCTTGTTTTGATGATTCTGCTTACAGTTGGTTCAAATATCATCTTTTTGGTAGAGTTCCGACAATTGTAGGCAATTGTTTCATGCATTGAAGTCTCTGTGTTTTTGGTAAAGGTGAACCACAATGATGAATATTAGATCCCCTGAAAATGAATCTACAAAAATTATATGTATTTTCCATTTAAACTTTGTGATGTCCGTTTTTATGCTGATACACAATCTTGCATGTCATTGGCTCTACCGCAGGCCATGCCTTATCCAGGTTAAAGTGTTTTTTTAGACAACCTCCAGACCTCTTATTGAATTTGTTCATTCAAAACGTGAAAAAGTGGAGCACTTATTAGCTATTGTGGCCCCCATTTTTTGTCAATATCTCCCTCATTTTTCATAATAGACACAACAGGCATACTTAACATTCATCTGAGCCTCCTCGCATTATAAAGAAAATCATACAATATGGCCCAATAAAATTGTGACTTTCTACTTGTTTCACCATTAACCTGCCATTCTATTTACACAATGCATTTCCATCCAGACCCAAACAGTTAAACCTTTTGTATTTAGCCTCAGTTTCGTCTTTTTGTTTTAGTTTGAAAGTGAAGAAAATTAAGTTTTATTATTTGATTAATTCAGTTGGGCTAAATGTTTAAGATTTTAAATTATTTTGTTGGCAGCAAAATGTATAGATTTCTGTATGAGGATAATGAATGGCTGTCGAAAACAATTTAATGCAGAAAATGATAAACAGTTTTTAGTAACCTTTAGTTTATGTCATGTTAATTTCCGATGTAGTCCAAATACAGATCTGAATATATGTATTTTTGTATGGCACAGATAATAGCTTTGCCATACACCCCTATTTATAGTATATGCTAATTTGCAATGCCCGTCCCGAGATGGGCTTTTAAAAAACACAAAACTCAACAAGAATAAAGATATATACAACGCACATAGACAAACATTTTCAGACAGTGATACAATATAATTTACCATAAAACTCAATAAACAGCACCACATCATTGATTACTACACAACTCTTCCCTTTAAAAACCATGATCCAATATGAAAATAATGGATATAAAGCATGCAGAGAGTACAAAATATCAGCAAAAGAAAAGGCTTAAAGTTTTATTGTGTAAGATAAGCTTAAACTTAAAACATTAAGTTCAGGAGGATGCTTTTGCTGGGAGTGCGGCGGCTGGGAGACGGACAGATCTTCTGTTAGCAGTCAGCAGACAGCACTGATTCAGCCGACTCCCCAACGAATTGTCAAACTTTCTGTTGCTGCTGTTACACAGGTTAGACCCAGAACTCCATCAGCCCGCTGTCACTCCCAGTGCTGGGATATTCACAGCAAACTCCCCTCCCAGGAAGCAGTAGGCCTACTATGTCAGCGCGAAGGACAAAACAAAAACATGAGTCGTTCCCTCGTCTCTGCCGCCCGGACACAAGAAAGATAGACACTATCAAAACATAACGTGACACAGACCGTGAAGCCCCCGGTGCCACAGGAAACACACATATCTGAGCTGCACATGAAGATTATAAGAGAGCAGAGATATGTAGACTCTCAGAGTCTCAGGCTGCTCTAATGAACTGACAGACAGACAGACAGACAGAGAGAGACAGGCAGACAGATAGACAGACAGACAGACAGAGAGAGACAGGCAGACAGACAGACAGACAGACAGACAGAGAGGCAGACAGAGAGAGACAGAGACAGACAGACAGACAAAGAGAGAGAGAGGCAGGCAGACAGAGAGAGACAGGCAGACAGACAGACAGACAGACAGACAGAGAGAGAGAGGCAGACAGACAGAGAGGCAGACAGAGAGAGACAGAGAGAGAGAGAGAGAGAGAGAGAGAGAGAGAGAGAGAGAGAGAGAGAGAGAGAGTGAGAGGCAGACAGACAGAGAGGCAGACAGAGAGAGAGAGAGAGAGGCAGACAGACAGACAGACAGACAGACAGAAAGAGAGAGGCAGACAGACAGAGAGACAGACAGACAGGCAGGCAGACAGACAGACAGACAGACAGACAGACAGACAGACGGAGAGAGAGAGAGAAACAGAGAGAGACAGACAGACAGACAGAAAGACAGACAGACAGACAGACAGACAGACAGACAGACAGACAGAGAGGCAGACAGAGAGGCAGACAGAGAGGCAGACAGGTAGACACAGGAGTGAAAAATACACAGTAAATATGTCAACACTAGAAGAGAGATATATAGCTGTAGGATACAATACACAATATAAAGAATACATTAGAATACTGTAAAACTTAGAATACAATAAATATGACAAACTACTACAACTAAAATATAAACAGGTTAACATACTATAGTTGTTTTTTAAATAACTGATGGTTTTGATGATTGATGAATTTAGATTCTATTGTTTAGAACTGAAATACTGACAACTATTTATTTGGAGCAGGTGGCTCAGAACTACACTTTGTAACTTTTAATAAAAATACAAATTTTAAACAAAGTTTTAATTAAACAAAACCTTGACAGATGTTTCACCGAATCTTCCATGTGTTCCATCTTATGTGTCATGGCCTTCCTTTTCTTTGTAGACCTGTGGGCAGAGAAGTTCATTGACTGTAAGATGCAGAACACAACCTTTGAGCTCAACAAATTTGGCTGCCATCTGGACACTGTTGAGGAGAACGACGTTCTCATATACCTGGTCAGCTTCCTGGGCAGCCTGGCTGTGTTGCCAGGCAATATCATCTCTGCCCTCTTCATGGAAAAGATCGGCAGGGTCAAGATTATAGGTGATTTTTGGAAGTTTGTGACCCTTTACTGATGAATGTTGATGTATGTACAGTATGATCAACCTTCCAAGCGTGATATTACAATGTGTTGGCCACAGCCTGTGTGCAGATACACCATAGCTTTAAAAGTATATTGGAACACCATTGAGCAATAGTGAAAAGGCAACATTCCTGCTGAAAACTAAATATTTTTAATAGTTGTAAGAGCTTTTTATTTAGCTTTGAACAATCACTATAAAAACGTTCTATGGTATTAGGGTTTGCACTTTGAGCAGGCCAGGCTATTAGAAAGGGTAAGGGTTGAAATGTCCTTTTTAGAGTTGCATAACTTGTAGTTGAGGCTGCCCTATATTCTCAGAAAGAAAATGAACACAGACTTTAAAGTAATGCTCAAACTCACAAAGGACAGTTAACCCCCTATCACAGAACATGTGTGGTAAGTTTAACACTTCGTACTGGATATTTCTGGTGCAGCTTTAGAATAAAGCCATTTTAGGAAACTGCCTCTACCTTGTTTTACCATTGGTTAATTTAAACATGTGACCCGGGTTATAGTTTATTTTGGGCATCTTTCTGTTGAATAAGTGCTGGGGCATTGTCTTTCGAATCTGCCTCTATCTGTTCTAGTAAAGATTAAAATTTGCCTGAGTAATTTAAGCCTCTCTGCATAGTTTTTAGCTATCTGTCTATGTGTGCACATCAGACACACAGATGCATACAGAGGATAGAATACCCCTGCACTCTATAATCTATATAGACTGGCAGGCTTCATTTAACCCCACAGTTCACATGGTCCACATATGTTTCAGTTTTAGCCCATGTACAGTACGATATACAGTACAGTGTACGCAGTTCGTACTTTGACCTGAGAATGTTGGATCAACAGTGATACATGGGTCGCAATTGAGGTTCTATTTCATCATTGCTGACCGCCAGAGGCAGTGCTTAACACTGAATATCTTCCGTCTCACGAATGCACAGGTCGAGTATTTATATCAACAAAGTCATGTGTGACCTCGGATGACCCCGGTCATGTATAAGATCCGGTGTCATCGACGAGATCAGTCCTTAATTTCTTCTCGCTAAGACGCGGGCTACTACTCACTGAGCATTAGCTTGAGCTAAATAAGGAAATATATATACTATTACTTGCCTGGCTTTACAAGTTAGCAGAGTGCTCTAGCTCACGCTAAACCTACAAACTGCAACATTGAAGGGAGCGCTCCTGGCCAGGGGTGCAATCGAGGCTGTGAATCCCCTCTCACAGCCCCTGGGGCTCTGCTCAACCTATTTTCTTGTAAAAAAGAAAGGCGGCGGACTTTGACCAATCCTGGATCTGAGGGGACTCAACAAGTCCCTGAAGGTCTTGCCATTTCACATGCTGAGCACAGAAGACGTTCTTCGCGTTGTTGCCAGGGGGGAATGGTTCACGTCTGTCGACCTGAAGGATACTTACTTTCATGTCCCTAGTGTGCCTCATTACAGGCAGTTTCTTCGTTTTGCCTTCCAAGGCCATCATTTTCAGTTCACACGGCTCTCCTTCTCTCTCACATGGCCCGGCTGGGTCTCAAAGTAAACTTGGAGGAGAGTTTTTTGAACCCCTCTCAGAGGCTAACCTTCATTGGTGTTGCTCTGGACACAGTCACTATGAGGGCCTGTCCGTCAGCTCAACGCATGGACGACATCCTTCAACTTCTTCCCCTCTTCTGAGGAGGCAGGCCTTTGCCGTACATTCTGTTTCTCCGCCTCTTGGTCAAAATGACAGCTGCCTCAGCACATCACATCAGTGCCTCTTTGCTCTATTCCCATGGAGGGAGAGGGCTTATCTGTCAAGAGGCGTGCCATGGGCTCTGTTCCTTTCCGATTGTTACCACAGATGCCAGCCTCTCTGGATGGGGTGCAGTGTGGCAGAACAGGACGGCTCGATGGCAGTGGTTTACCCAAGACCGTACAGAGCACATCAATGTGTTAGAGCTACAGGTTATGCACCTAGCACTCAAGCACTTCTTGCCATGCCTGAGAGGGAGGCATGTGCTTGTTCGGTCGGACAACACCACAACTGTTTTCTATATAAACCATCAGGGGAGCACCAAATCTGCAAGTGTCCCAGGCTCTTCTGACGTGGGCTGCCCCTTGCTTGACCAGCCTACAGGCAATAGCTGTGTCTCAATTCAGGGGCTGCAGCCTGCGGAGGAGGCAGCCTTCGCGGTCTTTGGATGCCGGGTCCTCCGTAGACCGCGAAGGCTGAACCGAGCGGTTTACGAAATGAGACGGTCCGGTCTACGGGGGATTTCCTGGTACGTCACCAGCTGTCCACGGCCCTACCTTTTGCCGCCCCGTTGCCTAGCAACTCTCTGAAGCTATCAAGCGCAGTTGACGGCTTACTTTTTTCCCAGAGAACGGAACCAGAGATAATACTTTTATTTATTTATTTTCAATCTTGATTGAAGATATGCTTTATCATCAATAATGTATTTTAGACGGTGGAGGGGCATCTCATACAGATTCTGGAGACCACCCCAGATGATGCCCCCCATCAGGAGACACCAGGGGCTTTATGTGGTAGCCCATTCAAGTCCAGCACCAAACTTTATCTGTAGAAACTGTAAATGTTATATTGTCTTATAATATTTGTCTGTTTATAATCATTGAATCATTTTCCTTGTTTGATCATTCATTTCCATTCATTGATAGGTAATTTTCTAAATTAAATAATCCCTTTTCTAAATTAATAAATCATGTAGTTATGTAAATTAAATACACAATATATTCATCATTATATATATTATTTATTTCAATACATTTAATTTGTCAACAAGATTCTCCTGCAGAGAGAAGAGTCTGTCAATCCTCTCCCTGCTCTCCATCCTCTTCCTGCTCTCCTCTCTTCTGCCTCTGCCTCCTTCTCCCTAAAACAAAACAAAATGTTAGAGCAAGTTTAGCTATACACCACTACACAAAAGCAGATTAAATTGCAAAATAAGTACACATATTATAAATAATAAAATATGTATAGTCAATCCCAACGATTGCACTGGACTTTTTAAGTGATATTTGGTCAGAAAACCAAGAATGTATGGAGTATAAATTATCTATACAATCGCCACAATCTATGTAAAATATAAATCAACATTTAAAACTCTTAGGTTTGAAAGTTAACCTCTTACAGTGTGGAGGAATTTACCCCAAAATACCTATAAAAACGACATACCCAAAGTAAATTAATAGCTGCTCTTCAACCATTTGCACCAGATGCATGATTTTGGTCTCATTCAAAAGATAACTCTCTTATTGTTCTTGCAAAACGGTGAATAATCACTCCAATGGTAGTATGGTAGTAATGGTCTGAATATACTGAATTTGAAAAAAATACACTCCGCCTGAATTTCTTTGTTGAAAAAGATGCCTGAAGATGGGTATAGCTCAGGGGTGGGCAAATTTTTTGGCTCAGGGGCCACAATGAGTTTTAAAATTTTACAGACGGGCCGGGCTAGTAGTAAATAGATGGAAAGTGTTTGTGTGAACTAATCTACATTTCAAGTAAAAGCCATTACCTAAAAAGAAAAGAAAACTTACATTTAATTTCAGTGGGAACAGTGTTGGTTTTTTGACAGTGCATCAAAGTTTGGTTGTGACAATTCTCAGGACAGATCTGAGGTGTTCATCAGTTAACTGGGATCTGTGGCGTTATTTGTTAATGTTCATCACGCTGAACGTCTGCTCACACACATAGGTAGAACCAAACAACAGCAGCATCCTCTGTGCCATCCTCCTAATGTTTGGAAACCTGGCTTCTCTTAGTGAAGCATAAAACTCATCCAGTTTAAGGGAGTTGAACTTCTCCTTTAAGACAGCGTCACATTGAAGATCGATCAGTTCCAATTGCAACTCTTGTGGCGCTGTTTCAGAGTCTTGTGACAGGGGACATGACAACAGCTCAAGTGACTTGTCCATTTTTTCAAAATCAGAGAACCGATGGCAGAATTCTCCGTGCAGGTCTTCCAGTGATTTGCTGTATTTCTTCACATGTCGAGGAGCCTCTTTCAACGTCGCTAGTGTGGGGAAATGAGCGAACAATTTGTTTGACATTTGTCTTGAGAATAAGTCAACTTGGCTTTGAAGGCTTTCACATGTGTATACATTTTGTGCACAAATTGATCTTTCCCTTGTAGCTTCATGTTCAGCTCATTCATGTGTGTCAATATGTCCACAGCAAAAGTGGACATATGAAGCACAATCACAAAGCCAATCTGCGTCGCTCAGCTCAAGAAAATCGTCAGCTTTCCTGAACAACTTAAAAAATGAGCTAATCTCCTCTTTGAGCTCCCACACTCGTTGACATACTCGTTGCATTCTTTTAAAAACTCCCCTTCGGAGAAAGGCTTGCTGGCCTTTGCTAATTTTAATGCTAGCAAATAAATTGCCTTGGTGTTCGACTCTTGTCGAAGAAAAACATTTTGCATGTTTAAGGTGGAATTTTGATGGCTCAGGTGTTGCTGAGTACAGCTGTGGCCAAATACAGCGTTCCTTCCTAAGGTGTTGGCACGCTCACATCTGAATCAGCCTATCCAGTTGGCACAGTTTGACCCCCCCGTAGGAGACGGGGAGGAAAGGTCAAGACTCTTGTGCCTGGTGCGAGTCCTTAAAGCTTATATTGGGGTTATCGCATGCACACGACAGTCAGAACAACTCTTTATCTGTTACGGTGGTCCTAGGAAAGGCTACACTCTCTCAAAGCAGCACCTGTCCCACTGGATTGTGTATGTAATTTCCCATGCATACAGGGCGGATGACCGTTCTCTGCCGCCCAGAGTAAAGTGCCACTCCACCAGGAGTGTCTCCACATCATGGGCAACCCTGAGAGGTGTGCCCTAAGAGGACACATGTGCTGCGGCCACATGGGTATCACCGAGCACATTCTCCAGGTTTTACAGGGTGAATGTAGCCACCCCTCATCCATTAGGCTTGGTTCTTCTGCAGAGTCCCTGCTTTACCTTTATGAGGTAGGTACTCAGGATACCTTGTGACTCTGTTGTTATAAGTCATCCAGTGTTAAGCACTGCCTCTGGCGGTCAGTAAGGATGAAATAGAACGAACGTTACGGATGTAACAACAGTTCTATGAATCCTGGATGACCGGCAGAGTTCTTAGTCAGAAGATTCTGTAGGACTGATCTCGTCGATGACACCGGATCTTATACATGACGGGGTCATCCGAGGTCACACGTGACTTTGTTGATATAAATACTTGACGGGCAAGAGGGAAGATATTCAGTGTTAAGCACTGCCTCTGGTGGTCATCCAGGATTCATAGAGCTGTAGTTACATCCGAAACTTTCATTTTAAGTAGTAGACTAATTGAAACTCAATGTGCTGCCATGTTGTTGGGACTACTAAAATGACCAATTTAACCACTAATAAACCCTCACATCTTGACACTGCCTACGCACATCAAATGATTCATTTCCATGGACAAGATATCAATATCAATGAATAATCAATAAATATGAAAAACTTAGTTCCAAATTTACTAATTTCTTCTTATTGGTAAATGTCCAATAAGGAGAAATGTTAGGATGAAGGATTTTTTTTGTTTTAGTTTAATTTAGCTTTTTATATAATTACCTCTGCGGTTATAAGGGGGTTATGTTTTCGGCAAAGTCCTTGCATCCAATACCAACTGTTTAACCAGCCATTTCCACCAAAAAAAGAAAAAAACATTGATGAAATTATAGTTTTATCAGAGATCAGCTGTCAGACTTTTTAGTTTGTTTTTTTGTACTGTTTTTGCTTTCATTGTCTGTTTAGTAATGGTGGTTGTTGCAGCTTAAAACAAACATTGTGACTCTACATGAATTAATACAGTATAATATATAATTAATATATCTCCTCAGGTGGCTCCATGCTCATTTCAGCAGGCTGTACCTTCTTCCTGTTTCTGAGCTTCAGCCAATCAGCCATCATTGCCTTGCAGTGTCTGTTCTGTGGTGTCAGTGTAGCTGCATGGAATGGCATTGAGGTGGTGACTGTGGAGCTGTACCCTACTTCTAAAAGGTACCACGATTTATTGTTACAGCTGTGCTTGTATTGTAATTTTTATACATGTCAGATGAAGCTACAGTTACACTGAACAATTATGTTTTAGTGGACACATTCATCGTACAAACCTGGTCAACCTGACAAAAATGTTCAATACAGTGGTCATGTCATGTCTCTGTCTCTAAGGGCCACAGCATTTGGCGTGCTGAACGCTCTGTGTAAGCTGGCGGCAGTGCTCGGCAGCTCTATCTTCACCAGCTTTGTGGGCATCTCCAAATTCATCCCCATCCTGCTGTCCTTCACTGCGCTAGTGTGTGGTGGCCTGGTGGCCCTCAAACTACCCGACACGCGCGGTAAAATCCTCCAGTGAGGTCTTGTGAGATCTGGGAGATGGGAGTCATAAGCGGAGGGAGAGGCCAAAATATACTGTATGTGCTTAATATTGGAAGCTTTTTTAAATGCATTTGAAATAAATTTTAAATTGGAAATAGCTTATACCTATTAAATGTAAAATGCCAAAGTTTCTTTTTTTATATCAACCATATTGATTTTCTACAGGCTTTAGAGAGGGTGTGTGATCTCTCCACTAATGATGACATCTAGAGGGTTTAGGTACACAAGTGTCAGTGTTTAACTGGAAACTGAGAAAACATAAGAAAGTGTGAGCCTTTAATTATGCAATAAATCCATTAGGACACACTGGATTTACTTACCACATGATGATGATGATGATGATGATGATGATGATGTAAGTGAAGAATAATGTTATTTTTGTGTAAATCTAACTTGAGGCTTAAATCAGATCATCTAACTCAGGGGTTCTCAACGGGGGCGGTAGCGCCCGTTCACGTGTCTTTGGGGGCGTTTGTGTGTACGGCCCGCAAGGTAATTCATAAACACACGCACAAAATGTACTCCAAAAAAATTAATCCAAATCTAGTCAGCAATAGAATAAAGCAGGGAACTGACCAATGTCAGGGTCCTTGAACACAACACGAGCATTTCATCACGTGGTCACGTTATGTCAAAAAACGTAATTTTATAAAATATAAAAGTCATTGACATCAGCGCACGCACCATAGCGAGTGTAAAAAAGTGAAAGGTGGATGCGGAATGTTCCAGGAGAAATGGACAAAGGATTATTTCTTTGTGGAAGTAAAAGGCCAGTGTGCCTAGTTTGTGTGGACGCGCTTGTGGTCATGAAAAGGCTCTCGAGCATCATTACAGCACGAAAATGCCAAACTGGACGAGCTGAAAGGACGAGTGCGTTTGGATAAAGTTAACGTTGTGTGTTTTTAGATTTATTTTATTTTGCTGAGCGATAAAGTGCTGCTTGAAAAAAAAAGAAAAACGCCCTCTCCCTCAGCCACCACTGCTCGAAGGCATTAATGTTATTCCAAGGATACACCATGAATAAAACTGATCGGAATTAATGGTGAAGCACTACCTCTCTGGTCGGGACTTGGACCAGCAGCAGACGAGCTGCACTCTTGACACCGAATAAAGTTTGAATCTCAAACTTCTTACCATTGCATTTGTTTAACACTCCTGAATAAAATCTATTTGTTTGCTCCCTGGGTACTTGGCTTATTAGGGCAATTGAAGGTAAAAACAACAAAAAAGCATTTTTTAAATAATATAATATTTATTATTATTTAGAAATGTTATTATGTAACTTCAATCTGAGAGAATTTCAGTTTTTATAATAACATAATATAGCAGCCTAATAATAAGAAAAGTATAAGAATTTAAATACTAAATTAATATAATCAATATGTAATATAAATAATAAATACTAAGAATAATAATCAGAATAAAACAAAATGAATAATAATCAACATTAAAATTCAGGGGTGACAATTAGCTTACATTTTATTTGATTTAAGGGATCTGGATAATGGATACGGAGGCGCTGGCCCAAAAAAGGTTGAGAACCACTGATCTAACTGGCTATCATATCCTCTGCTTCTTGTTCTACTTCTACCAGTAGTTCCATACATGATATGGACTGATGTCAGATTTGGGGCAAATGTTTTCTGTGACACTTTTTTAAGGCTTTTCAGCCATTTTTGCAAATAACCACCTGTGTGTTAAAATTGTGAGAGGCTTGTTCAAATTTGGAGTACTCAGAGGTTAAAGTTCTCGTCTATTTTGGGCACTTCTCATACCTGAAAACATCATACTTGCAATGTTTTAATTTACAGATGTGACTAACGACTCTATTTAGCTTGTCCAGTTGTCAGTTGTCTTACATGTCTTGTACTGTTACAGATGTATTCTAGTTCTGGCTTGATCTTAGTCACATATAATGATGCTTTACCCTTCTTATGATTTTGAAAATATATTTTCAAATGATTTGGTAAATGTGGGAAACTTATGTTTAAAGTCTAGGTTGTTAGGAGATTAAACTAATTATACTGCAGATATTTTGCACACTTTCCATTTTTCAAAAGAGGAAAAACCTTTTTTCATACAACAGTGTCTAAGCTTCAAGCTTCTGAAGGGTGTTTAAGTTTGTAGGGTGTAAGGGTGTATTTTCCGGTATCGATGACAGCAATGTATAGACAAGGCCCTGTTAAATTTCTTGTGTTTCCTGAGTGTTAATGTTGCTCTATATCTTTCTCCTTTTTATTCAACTTACACTACAATTATTTTCACCTTTCTTCTCGTTTTTCCACTCACTCATTCACTCACTCCACTCACTTGTTTTGGGTCTAAACTTTTAATGTCGCTTATTGCACCATAGCTTGGAAGAAACTGAAAATCACAGTTCATTTGGTCTTCCTGTTTGCACATATAGTAGAAACCCTGCCATGGGACCACCACTTGTTACACTTGTTATGAGAGCTAGACAGTTTCTATACACATGTTGGATCTAAAATATCTCTGCACTGACATGAACGTAGATTTAGTCATTTCTGTTCCAAGCCAAATGTTTCAGCAATATTAGATTCAACTGTAAAATGTAAAACTGTAAAAATGACTGAGGTAGTTATTAATGGAGTAGAAAGGCAATTACAGTAATTAATGAAAGTTTTGATAATTGATTATTTAAGTTTTTTTAAAGTTTTGCTTGCTGTGTTATGTATCATTCTAAATTGATGCTCTTCAACGATATGGTCATACAAAATCAACAAGTTGAATACATCTAGCTGTGGTGAATATAACATTTGCCAAGTAACCTACAAATAAATGCTGGATAATAATACAATAATAATACAATATTTGTTGCAACCCAAGATTCTACTTTCAAATACACATATACCTACATTCACGTTCATTTTCATCACTTGAGCTTTGATTTCAATTCATTAGTTTGTGTTACTTCCACCACTGAGGCTTTTCCCTCTCTCTCTAACAACTCTTTTTAAAGCCAAACTCTACAGAAAACCAGCTGTGGTACAGTACCAGTGTGGGGGTGATATATTGGCTTTTTTATTTTTCTTGTACAGTTTGATGTTGGATATGTATTTATTACATACGGTTTTGTGCTGCAACTGATTGTGTACATGACTGCATGTTTGTCTAATATTTTCACTTGGCTATGTTTTAATGTGTCTTGAACAAAATGTGTAAATTTAAAATGGTCTGCATCTAAATTATATTGTTTTATTGTCACAAAAAGAAAGTAACAGCAGTACTTTGACACAGATATAAATGATCACAGGTTGGATTTAACACTGTGCTCGTAAGAAGCTACTGCGGATAAACTATACTGACCAGATGAGGCAGATCTGAAAATCCTCTTCCTCTGCTGATCTTTGCATTGCTTTGGCGTGATCTTGAAGCTGAAAATGTTTACTGTGTCTCAATGCAGGATGAGAAACTCCTTTGATTTAGACTGTTCATTTGTCTGACACTATACTGTATACCGGCACCTTTTAGCATTGTATCATTTCAAGGTTAAACCTCAGTGACATGCAGTTCTTAGAAACCTAGATAAAATTCAAAATATCAACAAGTCCCTTAAATTTGAGTTAATGGCATGGGTATAATAACGTAGATTTTGTTTGATTTGCATAACACTTTACTCCTTTCTGTATTGTAAGTATGTTTATTTTCTTACATAAAAATCTCTCATTTGACTGAAAGTGTAAGTAATGGTAGGACCCAGCTTACCTAAAGAGGTGTTTGTCACTGCTGGTAACTTCGAAGTTGCCCCTGTGTAAAACTAAAGTGCCACACAAAGGCATTTGCACGATGTGAGTTTTCCTATTCAGATTCTGTAACAACTGTCCCAGAGTTTTAAGATTGTCATACTGTCAAACTGCTTCAATTTTGACATACGCTTTTTTGCAGTACACTTTCTAAGTGTGAGCATGTACTGTACCATAGTTCTGATAAAGACTGAAAATGGCTTATAAATAGGCTTAATGAATAGTGTACCTTTTTATTAATTCATACTTGTCAATTATTTGGACCTAGATTATTGTGTCTCACTTTGCTGTTGAGCAGAGATAAAAATGCTGGAGGGGAATTCCTTCAGTTCAGTTTTGTTTGATTTGATTTCAGTTTGTTACTATATGTATTTGTGGCTGTGGCAAATCAGACCAATAAAATTATTTCATCAATCAACCAACATTTGAATAGTCTTTGTTTATGATATGTATACGTACAGCTGTATTTAGACAGCAAAGCAAAAAATCCAAGTGGAGCACAACACCACATTCACTTTGGAAGGACAGACATTTGGTGTGACAGATGAAAAAAAAAAAAAGATGGTTGAGATCTTTATAAATGGTCGGTGATATTTAGTCTAAGAGCACTAGTCTGAATCTGCTTTGGGAGCAAAAAAACATTTATGTATCACTCCAGCTTCCACAAGATAGTAGAGCGTTGGTGTTAAAGTAAAACAAAACTGGGTTTTATTTTTGTAGCTCTGGCCATTGTACTCACAAACGTAATTACTAAGATCTGGGACATCGCTAAAAGTAGGTCCAGCTGTGCAAGACACACGAGCAGCCAGATGATCACATAGATTGTAACTGAACCGCCTCTTTAGCTATCACTTTATTCGAAGGTAAAACCAAAAGAGGCGCCTGAAATGTCAGTAATAATCTTTAATTGCACAGAAAGCGTAAGTAGGCAAGTATTGTCGTTATGTTAACTGTTTAGATTACATTTCAACATAGCATGACAAACGTTGCACACAAGTGCTCAAAACCTTAACTACACTACATGGCAGAAAGATGAGTTTTCAAGTGTTGTAATCGTAGCTTTTTTTAATCCAACTGTATTTTGTTATTTTTCTAGTATTATTTATTTCCTACCTAATTCCTCTAAACTCTGGATGCTTTTCATCAGGAGCTTTTATCATTAGTTGAGTCTCTTTTGTTGCATTTATTGGTCTTTTTTTTCAGGACAAAAACATAAAAACACTTTTTATATGAGCGATTAGTGCCAGCTGTCTCGCTATGCCTTTGTTAGCAAATCTAGTGTCCACTCTGACTGTTGAACCAGTCCAAGATCTCCTGTTTGTTCTGTTGCAGCCATTTGATGTTCGCCACGGTCCTCTCCCTGGCCTGTTTCACAGCCAGTGTGGCAGATCCAAACCCTGCTTCACTGTGCTTCTCCAAAAAGGTATCCAGCTTGCAGTGGAAACACGAGAAACAGTTCAGACAACACGTTCAGACAAAACATTTATAAATCAGGAATCAACTAGTACATACCTGTTGTAATTCAGCAGGCGTAGAGAACCTTGCAGTGACCCCAGTGATCATAGAGGCAAAGGAGAAAGAACCCACGCCATATCTGGAAAAAAATATCAATTAAACTCAAGCTAAAACTAATCCTGATTTAAAGAACAGCCAACTCCTTGTTTTAGCTTGAACAAGCCATTGAAATAATGATGATAATCTGATTGTTAACTTTGGGAGAGCAGAAGATGGGGAAAACTATAAGTAACTATAAGTATAACTATATAAATTAATATAAAGATAATCTCTGCTAAATTTAACTGGGAATATAGGCTAATGTTTATAAATTGACAAAACTGACTCATTAGAGATGATACTTTTGAGGCCGTTACAAAGTCCCGTTTTATTTACATTTCACCCACTCAAACCCACATAATGACTGTGTCTGCCCCACGACCACTGAAATGAATAAAAATCAATGGTTAACAGAAGATGAGTTATAAATGAAAACCTAATAAAAATGAACACCACCGCTGCAAAAGTGCAACTGAATTGAAAAATTAAATGTGGGTTTTTAAACATCAGATCTTTATCATCGAAAGCTGGATTGGTAAATTATTTAATATCAGATAGTCAGATTAATTTATTTTGTCTCACTGAAATCTGGCTGAGACATGAAGAATTTACCAGTCTAAATGAATCCACTCCACCTGTTCATATTAATACTCACGTTCCTCGAGGAACAGGCCGAGGAGGTGGAGTTGACTGTCATATTTGACTCAAACCTCTTGATCAATCCTAAACCTAAACTAAACTATAACTCTTTTGAAAGCCTTGTTCTTACGCTCTCAAACCCAACATGAAAAACAATAAAGCCAATTTTATTTGTTACTGTGGACCGCCCTTCTGGTCCGTATTCTGAATTTCTATCTGAATTCTCAGAATTTTTATCAAGTTTAGTCCTTAAAACAGATAAAGTAATTATTGTAGGTGACTTTAATATTCATGTGGATGTTGATAGTGACAGCCTTAATAATGCATTTATCTCAATATTAGATTCAATTGGGTTCAGTCAAAATGTACATGAACCAACTCACTGTTTAAACCACACTCTGGACCTTGTTCTGAGATATGGTGTTGAAATTGAAAGTTTATCAGTGTGTCCACATAATCTTCTTTAGTCAGACCATTTTTTAATAACTTTTGAAGTCCTGTTACTGGACTACAAGCCAGTAGGCAAAGTATCCTATGCTCGATGTCTATCTGATAGTGCTGTGGATGAATTTAAGGAAGTGATTCAATCAGCACTTAATTAAATACCAGGACTCAAGCTGTGTCTCAATTCAGGGGCTGCAGTCTTTGGAGGCTGCATTGACCGAATACGTCACAGCGTCACTCCTTCAAATGCAGCCGACAAATGCGACCTTCTTTTGCCGGATTTGGAGGATACATCTGATGTATCCTTCACGGCCGCACGTATCCCAAGATTCAATGCGCGCCCAGAGAAGTTTTTTTCTGACGTAAAATGGCGCACCCCGACCCAGCAGTAACGGCAAATGGATATACTTTTAAATGTAAGTATTGGGTTTCAACTCGCTTGAATAGCTAATGATACAAATGTTATAAAATCAAAGGACCTTAAAATATAAAATGTTCGCTAAAATGATAGGTTAAGTTACGTGACGTTAGCGGCGATGCTAGTTAAGCTAGCTGCTAGGAGCTGCAATACGATGCAGCTTGGCTGCCGGCATCCGAAATAAGTTAGCCTTTGAAAGTAGAACTTTTAAGACCTTAACTTTCAAACCTAAGAGCTTTAAATGTTGATATATATTATACATAGATTGTGGCGATTGTATAGATAATTTATACGTCATATTACCTGAGTTGAATATCACTTGAAAAGTCCAGTGCAATCGTTCGACTTGATTATACATATTTTATTATTTATAATATGTGTAATTATTTTGCAACTTAATCTGCTTTTGTTTAGTGGTGTATAGCTAAACTTAACGTGTGGACATCTGGCAATGGCTTAGGAGCTTATATTGCTGAAAAGAGGATATTTATGAGGCTTTATGGGTAAGTGGGGTCAAAGTTATGATTTTGATTTTGAGTGTGCTTGCTAGTTTGAGGAGCTGATTGTACCTGCTGTTGTGATTTTCATCTCAATATCTAAATAGACAAGATTCTAAGCTTTCCAAAAATATGCACATAATAAGAGGATCCTGTACCCACGACATCTACTGCACGTCTGTCCGTCCTGGGAGAGGGATCCCTCCTCAGTTTCTCTCTGAGGTTTCTTCCACTTTCCCCCTTTAATTGTGGGGTTTCTTTTAGGAAGTTTTTCCTTGTGTGGTGCGAGGGTCTAAGGACAGAGGGTGTCGTATGCTGAGCCCACTGAGACAAATGTGTAATTTGTGATATTGGGCTATATAAATTAATTTGATTTGATTTATTTATGTGAGTTGTGGAAAATGTCCACGTTTGAATATTGTTACAAATGATTACAACCACCATATCCCCTTTCAGAGAAAGTGTCCTTTGAGAGGAAATATGTCTTACTTGTCTTATTTTAATTTAATTATCTTAGCTGCATTCATTTAAGGTCATTTGTGTATTTTCATGTATATTTGTAGTGTAATTTTGAATGCCATACTGTCAATCTTATTTGGATTATGAACATACCAAAGTAAGAGTTGTTAAGGTTAACGGTTCAATGTGTAATTCCGAGCCAATTGCTCCGAAGAAAGAATATATCATCTTATCATATACAGTGAAGGAAATAAGTATTTTATCCCTTGCCGATTTTGTAAGTTTGCCCACTTATAAAGAAATGAAGAGTCTATAAATTTAATGGTAGGTGTATTTTAACAGTGAGAGACCGAATAGCAAAAAGAAAATCCAGAAATGTACATCATACAAAAGATATACATTTATTTGCATTTAATGGTGTGAAATAAGTATTTGATGCCCTTCAACCAACAAGAATTCTGGCTCTGACAGACCGGTTAGATGAGTCCTTTCGCTTTAAGAAAGTACTCCTAATATCAACCTGTATAAAAGACACCTGTCTCAACTCGTTACCTGTTTAAAGACACCTGTTCACAGAATCAATCAATCAGATTCCAACCTCTCCACCATGGACAAGACTAAAGAGCTGTCTAAGGACATCAGGGACAAGAATGTGGACCTGAACAAGGCTGGAATGGGCTACGAGACCATCAGCAAGCAGCTGATGAGAAGGAGACAACTGTTGGTGCAATTAATTGAAAATGGAAGAAACACAAAATGACCATCAATCACCCTCTGTCTGGGGCTCCACGCAAGATCTCGCCTCGTGGGGTATCTATGATCATGAGAAAGGTGAGGGATCAGCCAAGAACTACACAGGAGGAACTTGGCAATGATCTCAAGGTATCTGGGACCACAGACACCAAGAAAACTATTGGTAACACACTACACCGTAATGGATTAAAATCCTGCAGGACCCGCCAGGTCCCCCTGCTCAAGAAGGCACATGTAGAGTCCCGTCTGAAGCTTCCAATGAACATCTGAATGATGCAGAGAAGGCTTGGGAGAAGGTGATGTGGTCAGATGAGACCAACATTGAGGTCTTTGGCATCAACTCGACATCCCGTGTTTGAAGGAAGAGAAATGTCGACTATAACCCCAAGAACACCATCCCCACCGTCAAGCATGGAGGTGGAAACATTATGCTTTGGGGATGTTTCTCTGCTCAGGGGACAGGACGACTTCACCGCATTGAGGGGAGGATGGACGGGGCCATGTACCGTAACATCTTGGCCGATAACCTCCTTCCCTCAGCCAGGACACTGAAAATGGGTCGTGAATGGATCTTCCAGTACGACAATGACCCAAAACATATGGCCAAGGCAACAAAGAAGTGGCTAAAGAAGAAGCACATTAAGGTGATGAAGTGGCCACGCCAGTCTCCAGATCTTAATCCCATAGAAAATCTGTGGAGGGAGCAGAAGCTTCGAGTTGCCAAACATCAGCCTCGAAACCTTAAGGATTTGGAGAGGATCTGCACAGAGGAGTGGACCCAAATCTCTCCTGAGATGTCCGCAAACCTGGTGACCAACTACAAGAAACGTCTGACCTCTGTGCTGGCCAACAAGGGTTACTCCACCAAGTACTAAGTCATGTCAGGGGATCAAATACTTATTTCACACCATTAAATGCAAATCAGTTTATATATTTTATATAATATAGATTTCTGGATTTTCTTTTAGATATTCTGTCTATAAATACACCTACCATCAAAATTATAGACTGTTCATTTCTTTATAAGTGGGCAAACTTACAAAATCGGCAAGGGATCAAATACTTATTACCTTCACTGTATATCATCAAAACCATCAGTGATTAAAAAACTGCAGTATGTTAACCTGTTTATATTTTAGTTGTAGTAGTTTGTCATATTTATTGTATTCTAATGTATTCTTTATATTGTGTATTGTATTATATAGCTCTTCTACTGTTGATTTATTTACCATGTATTTTCTACTCCTGTTTAAGTCTGTCTGTCTGCCCGTCTGCCTGTCTGCCTGTCTGCCTGCCTGCAGACTGAAACTCTGAGAGTCTACATATCTCTGCTCTCTTACAATAGACAGGTCAATTTATGACAAACAACCACCTGACCCACAACAAATTGCAACAAAAGGTTTCTCAGTGGTTTTCATTCCTACTAGATATACTGATCAACAGAAAAAATGTCTACCAAAATCAGACCTCCGAAAATGGGTTAAAACTGGGCCATGATTAAGATGGCCGCCGCCAGGCTTCAAAATCACTAAAACAGCTATAACTTCTTCAATAATTGTGATAGTCCATGGTTTTAAGGGGTGGGCAATCCACTGGTGTCATTACTTTCAGATCTGGGCAGTATTTAACCTTAAATCCAAGATAGCGGCAAGAAATTAGGGGCGTAAAATCAATAAATTGCCCATATATAATATACCCATGTGGTTAAAGTTAGGGAATCATGGATACAGTCTGGTGGTCTCATGTGTTTGAGTTCAATGTTTTGTTGACCCATCCCCACACCTTCACCCACTGTGGACTATCAATTTCCTTTGCATTTATAACATTGTTTGTTCTTCAACAAATAATCTCTTTGTCTAACCCTAACAAATGAAAGAGCTTTTTCATAATAAAAAGATTGGACAAGGTTGTCAATCTGATTGGCTTCCTTACTAGACTGATTCACCTATTCATCCATAGAAGTGTAATACTCACTTTGTGAACATGTATTCCCACTGTTCCCTCACAAAATCCCAGGCCAAACTCTGTCCCACTCTGTTGCTGGCGATGGCTGTGATGACGGAGGTAGCATCCTGCTTACGGATCAAAGCTGAGTTTAAGGTATAAGAAAGATACCTGTGAGAACAAAAGAGACAGGCATGACAGTTGCATTCTTTCCATTTTCAACTGATCTCTTCCACTGACATGTTCATATTTAGTTTTAAGCAGCTGAAAAAGCCCTCCCTCGACCCACTGATTTTACATTTTTAGGAATATTGCAAAGCTTCCAATTTAATTAAAGATTTCAGAGAAAAACATATTAAAAATCACTCTTGATTTGAGATTTATGTTCGATACTGTTGACCACTCACTTTTAGTGGTCAACAGTATTGACCCCTGGTTATGTGGTTGATTTGTTAATCCCTGAACCACAGCCCAGCCTTGTTACTTGAGGTGATCAGTTCTTTTAAGTGTTTTTCACTCAGCTTTGGAGCTTCCTGACAAAATATGTCAGGCTAGCCAACTGTATTGCATCTTTTTGAATTACTTCTTTAGCTAATTTATTTTTTAATTGGAAAGTCTTTTCTTGAAATGGAACTACATTTATTATTCTCTGTCGAGGGTGGCTCCTCTCTGAAAGGGGGGGCAATGTCTCAAAGGTGGTGCCCCCCGTGGACGCAGCGGATTTATGCGGCTGGTCAGGGTGATGAGTCGGACATCCAGGATGTGTCGCGCTGGGACCCATGAACTCTCATCTGGACCGTACCTCTCCCAGTCAACCAGGTATTGTAGGAATAAGCTACAATAAAGCCCCTGGTGTCTCTAGAGTGTGTATGAGATGCCCCTCCACCGTCTAAAATACACTATGCACCGGTGATAAAGCATATCTTTAATCAAGATTGAAATAAAAAAAAGAAAAGTATTATCTCTGGTTCCTGTTCTCTGGGAAAAAAATGCTAAAGTAAGCCGTCAACTGCGCTTGATAACTTTTGAGAGTTGCTAATCGATGGGAGCGGCAAAAGGTAGGGACGTGAACAGCTGGTGACATACCAGGAAATCCATGTGTCATTTCGTAGACCGCTCGGTTCAGCCTTCGCGGTCTACGGAGGACCCGGCCTCTAAAGACCGTGAAGGCTGCGTCCTCCGAAAGCTGCAGCCCCTGAATTGAGACACAGCTTGTGACACAGTCAACATGAAGCATTTCACAGTGAACTTCAGTTGTTTTTTTGGGCCGCTCCTTGCTCCTTCATATTATGCTAATTTAATGGTCTGTGTCTGTGGGACGAGAGCCGCTGAGCTGCAGCTGCTCAGCCGTTAAAGACACAGAGACAGCGGGAAAATACAGCGTGTAGAGCTGGCCTATATTTACATCTAACTCGGTGAATTAAGGGTTTTTCGACCAAACCAGAGTAGGTGATTGTTGGAACAGTGGAAAGTGGATTAACTAAGGTGAATTTTATTTTCTTTCTTTGGGATTTGAATGAAGTGTGTTTTATGATGTGTTAATAAGGCAATTAATCTGGTCTTAAAATGAACGCTGATGTTTTGAGCATGTTCAAAATTACCGGACGTACCCGACGTGTGCTTCATAATATATGCAGACGTTACGTAGCGTTAGCCATACATGAATACAGAATACGTAGATGAATATTTACCTACGTAAATACAGTACGTGAATACTTACCTACGTAAATATAGTACGTAAATATTTACATGAATACCTATGTGACTACGTTAGAGGAACGTTAGATATAGGCTACGTCGGCTGACGTTGAATCCTACAGCCAATTTATTGATAACGGGTGGATAACCTATTAGTAACTATGTTAAGATTATGCCTGACGACTGAGTAATTTATTAAACGTGTTTAGCTAGCGTTCAGCATTTTAGCTGTTCTCCAGCATCAGCATGACGTGAACCAAATGGCACTTTTCCAGCTCCGTTGGCCAGAGGATCTGATACGTTTTAAATAGGTAAGTGATAAGCTATAAATGTTTGTTTATTCATTATAGTAACAAGAGAGCTTGTGGAATTTAGCAGAGATGATCAAATACAGTATTACATCACTACATTAACCTCCTCATCTTTGAAAAAAGATGGAAGGATACACACCTTTCCAGCTGTTGTGTCTTGGTGGTACAGGCCAGTGCAGACATGAGTTTGCTGGCCTCACTGGCAATGGTAGCATTCTTGAACTGTGACCAGCCAAACTCCCACTCTGCCTCATCACCTGCTTCCATGGCACTGCAGTACACTGCTGATCGCAGGTTAGGCTCGATCCTAACAAAAGAGTTGGTGTTAACTAATTGACTAACTTTTAAAAAAGCGGCATAATCAAATGATGTATAAAATATACCAACAAATTGTGCTGAGGGGTCTCCATCCATTGTTTGAACAATGTGGTGGTCAGGTTCCGGCATTCTGTTACTCCAGTGCTACAGGCCATACGGATGGCATTCACCTGGTTATACCTGCAGGTAGAGACAAACATGGTTAAGTTGCTACATTTTGCATCCATTACAGGATAACTGCAGATAAATATTCCACTGCATTGTATTGCATCAGATTAAAACAATATTATTATAATAATAATAATAATATTTTTGCCTCAAAGAATGATACAAATATAAATGTGTTTCTTCCATCCATCCATCGTCTACCGCTTATCCAGGGTCGGGTTCCGGGGGCAGCAGCTCCAGTAGGGAACCCCAAACTTCCCTTCTTCATGGGCCACATCCGCCAGCTCCCACTGGGGGATCCCGAGGCGTTCCCAGGCCAGTGAGGAGATATAATCTCTCCACCGAGTCCTGTGTCTTCCCCGGGGTCTCCTCCCAGTGCCTGGAACACCTCCCTAGGGAGGCGCCCAGGTGGCATCCTTAATAATACTCACTGGTCAGTGTGTCTGTCAGGAACATATGTCCAGTTTGATGTCATTTCTTTGAAGTGCAGGAAGAGGGGAGTCACCAGCTTCTTCATGTAGTCCTAAAAGTAAAACAGAGATGTGAGTATAGGATGCTGGTTTATCTATAAAACATGCTTTGCCTCCTAAAGGGGGCATTAAGTTGTGTAACTGAACATCTGATGAGTGAGCTATTTCAATGATCCAAGAGGTGCTTTCTCCAAGAGAATCCTCATGTATCCTCATGATTGTTTGCACTTTTTGTAAGTCGCTCTGGACAAAAGCGTCAGCTAAATTAATTGTAATGTAAAGTACTAAATTCCGACATTATCATCTTTGTCACTGACATAGACAGATAATGTAGTGTACCTGCATAGGCTGATAGACTTCCGTACGATCCAGCATGAGGTAGTAATAGCCCAGTTTATCCAGAGCAGACTGCCAAGGCATGTATTCTGTCTCCACAGACAGGTAAAGTGTTGTGTTCAGAGCGAGAGTATTTGAGACCATCTGAGCCCTGCAGTGAGAAGAAATACACTTATTATAGTTTATTTAATATTAAGTTGGGATATCCATCTGTGAGAATGCTGCCTCCACCCTAATACAATGGAGATTAATCTGTTTTTTGTTGTTTGGTTTTTGTAGTAAACTCACCCTTTCATATTATAATGATGAAAAGTGCATGTGTTTTTATGTACTTTTAGGTCTATCAATGGCAATGTCAGTTGGTATGTTGGTCCACAGCAAACTTTCTTTTAACATTACATTCGGTCTCAATTTTGCGGTGTCATTGACCTTTCCTTTCCTGCAATTAGGATACATTTTCAGTTTATACAAAATAAAAAAAACTAATGCTCTCCAGAGGGTGACCCCTTTCCATTTTTTTGCAATCCATAAGCTTTCATCCAGGGCTAAAATTTTGGACGAAAGCAACAAGTTCTTGACATTAAATCACAAAATAGACACCCTCCTGCCCTTCAGAACAACACACTGATCTCTCTCTGATCTGACATCCCTATCGGCTGCACAAGTTCTTTTGTTTGTGCCTTCCAAAACTATTACAAACCACTGTTGGAAAATAAATATATATATTATATGATATGACAGCCCAATTTATTAAGGCTTGGTTAGGTTGAGACAAAAAAGGTTGGTTAGGTTTGGTGAAGGATCATGGTTTAGGCTTGAAGAAACAAATAATAATTCACAAAGATTTTTGTGGAAAGTGGAATCAACAGTGCAACAGAAAAAAGGTTGCAGAGAGTCAACGCACAAGCAGCTGTTTTATTGTATTGGCCAACAGGAACAGAATGCACAGCTCACCTGCCAGTCCTCTATAAAAAAGATTAGATTAAAATATGATGAAGATAATAATAATAATAATAATAATAATAATAATAATTAGGGCTGTCAAGCGATTTAAAAAAAATAATCTAATTAATTACATGCTTTGTGATTAATTAATCTAAATTAATCCTATATATCAATATTTGCTGTGAGACGTTTTCAGTATATTCAAATGGATTTACAAGATGAGTGAATCAATGAGTAGGCATTATTCAACATGTCTTTTATTTCAATACTATTTCTCCAATATCTTGTATGCTACAATTATCTTAGACAACACAGACCATCAGTTTGACATAAAGTGCAATTTCAAATCTGGCATAAAATATTTCATTGCACAATAAACAATATCTATAAAAGTTGTGTGATTTGACATGTGGAAATCATGAATTTATCACCAAACTTAGTATTACTTGCTTGATATAAGATTTACACTGCACTTTTATACCTTGATTAATGTACTGTACGCATTGCTATCATATAAGTTGTTGTTCTGAACTGAAATAACCTGTACCCTGAAAAGACACCGAGCAGAGACCTTGAGGGTTATGGGCAGATAACTGCACCCATTCTTACAACCGACACCAAATAAGGAAAACTTCTTCAGAGGATGGCCGAAGACACCAAAGATGAAACTGTGAAACTGCACCAACAAAGGTCCAATGGCCTACATCGACCAATAAGAAGAAGATACATTCCTCTTATGCTAGAGATATACGCTAAATGTTAGAACTCAGATGGGGCCTTTTGGTGAAACTGCGAAACCTTTGATCTTAATAAATAACCTGATCATATAACCCAAAGATTCCTTGTCCGTCTGTTTGCAGATTTAATACGCAACAGACGCCATATGTAACGCTTCACCCTCCCTGTCCCCTGAACTCCCTGTCGCGATTGAGTTGTTAAATGTGTCACAGGTATGCTGCGTCTGAACGCCTGATCGAGAGTGTATGACGAGACGGGTCGCTCACTTTAGCATCAGCGGCGGTGCTAGCTAGCTCCGAGTTAGCTGCTAAGTGCTTTGCGTTGAGGTGATATTTCAGGTTTTTTAAATGTAAACTTTCCATTCCCTGGGCCAAGTAACATTTTCTCATCCGCTTCCATCACAATGACAAGGCTACTGTGTACTGTGGCCGCGCCGCGTCAGTTGACTTAAAGGGTCAAGGGGCATCTAAGCATACCGTTATCCCGATTATCCCGTATTTTTACTTCTATCCCGTTTTCCTCCCCTTTAAATATTTTCCCGGAATTATCCCGTATTTTAACCTTTCAAAAAAAAAAAAAGGCCTAAATTAAAAAAGTGTACAGTCTACTGGCCTTGACATGAACTGAAAAACGTTATTCGCCAGTAAACACACAGAAGAAGAAAACTGAGCGTAGCCCAACTGATCTTTAACATTGGCTAATAAATATCACCAAGGATATAAACGAGTCTCCACAGAATTCTCTATTCAGGGCGAGAGACGAAAGAGAAACTTCTAGTTTCATCTGACAGTGGGTAAAGGACTAATTAACAACAATGTAAACTACCAGCTCAAGAGTTACCTGGAAGAACCGACTGTCAGTCTTCTGAAAGAACAGCAAAGAACTCAAAGGTTAGAAGAAAGAGCAGAAGTTTTGGTTCAAGAGGCAGCAGTCGGAGCAGTTGGTGGGTCATCCTCCACATCCACAAATGTCAAAACTGTTATAGCACAACCAATAGTGACTCGGAAAGAATCTGAGCTCCTTGACATAATCAAACAGCTAAACTGTGAGGTGGAAGAAATAAAGAAAGTCATCCATGGATTTCCTTGATCTTCTCACCAGCAGTGAGCAAGCAGGAAACATGGCTGCAGAAGCTGTCAGGACAACGGCAGAGAAGAGCTGTTTGAATATGGGGGTGCAGGGTAACTGTGGAGAAGAGTTTGAGTTCTTTAGAATTCCAACTGCGAACACCAAACATGCTCAAAGATACATCTCTGCATTTTATATAAACTGCCAGTTGTCTATCTGAAAGTGATTGTTATTTTTAGTGCAACGTCACAGTGAAAGAAACCTGTTAACAACAGTGTATATATTTTCTGAATGCACGTTCAAAGAAAAGAAGAAACACCGTAATTCACACTGAGCCTTTGTTCAAGTGTGCTACAAAAGATTAAGGAAACATTGTGGGTTTGGGTTAAAATTACTACTTATTTATTTGTAGTTCCCTCCTCTCTTTTCCTCTCTGTATCTGACTGTGAGCACCTGTTCAATGTGAAAAGTGAGTTGTGAATATAAAAAAAAAAGAAATCCAGAAAAGAAGAATAAAACACCTTGAATTTCAGGGGGGAACGGGCTTCCGATGGGGGGGTGCAACGCCCCTCCAACACAATGGTAGGGGAAACACTGGAACTGTATTGTCTAACCTGTTAGTAGGGCTGAAGATCAGGTACAAAGACCAAAAAGTGTTCAGAGAGTCAGTACAAGAATTACTGCCTGATGATGAAAAGGAGAGTGATCATAAATATTAGTATTTACCAAGACATGCTCATCATAAAGATTTCAAAAGAAAGGTGGAAACATGGATTGTAAATGCTCTTTCTGGACATAATGTAATGCAGCCTCATGAAATGAAGAAGGAAAATGAGAATACTTCACAAGTTGGATATAGAAAAAGAAGAACTTCATTTGAAAGCAAGAAAGGAACGCCTGGATATTGACACTGATATTGCTGCCATAGGAGCAAGATTTAAAGCTATGAACAGTTTCCCATGGTAACAGCTGAAGATAAAATTAATAAATATTTTAAATCTGCTAAAGTGGCCTAATTTCCACCTACTGAAAACCCAGATATTGAGTCTACGAATTATGATGATGATGATGATGATGATGATGATGATGATGATGATGATGATGATAAAGAAGAGGATGTGAATAATTTTGAGGATTCAAAAGGCCAAAGATCTAAAAATCCAGCAAAATTTCAAAGAACAAAAAGATCAGAAACATTAGAAAAAAGAAGACTCTCATTCAAGACAAGATATGGATATGGTCCGCACTATATCTAACAAATACTCATCCTTTAAAGGTGCTGGAAATAGTTTGGTCGATGCAATGAAAAAACAAAACATGATAACAGATAATGAAGAAGCAGAGACTTGCAGATTCAACATCTAGAGAAATCCTTGTCTTTAGAGGAGACCCACTTGAATATCTGAGCTTTATGAGGATCTCCTGCATTGAAGAGAGAACAAGCAGAAACCAAGACAGACTCTTTTTGGAACATTTCACTGAAGGGCAACCTAAAGCACTTGTTAAAATCTGTCAATATATGGAATCATGGAAACATCATAGCTGTTTGATTCCATATATTGATAGAAGCTAAAAGGCTCTTGCAAAAACACTATGGCAAAAAAATCCTCATGGTTGTAAATATCAGGAGAAAGCTCTCAAGCAGATATAAAAGCAGAGGACGGCAGAGCTTTACTTTCATATTTACTGTTCCTACGTGGCTGCTGTAATGCTATGGTGAACATCAATGCACCAAGAGAAATGAATCATGCTACCAATATAAAGTGTGTGATATCAAAGCTCCCATATAAGCTACGGGAGAGGTGGAGAACAGCAGTTTATGATCATTATGAGTCTTACATCAGAATATCCCAAAAAAATGTGACTTGCTATTTATTTTATTAGTCATATATTATAGTTGTTATTATTATTATATTGCTATTATTGTTCGCGACACCTGGAGTTTTAGGAAGTTTTTCCTTGTGCGGTGCGAGGGTCTAAGGACAGAGGGTGTTGTATGCTGGACACATTGTAAAGTCACCTATGGTAAATTTGTCATTTGTGATATTGCTATAAGCCTTTTCTGTTATTCACCATGTGAACAAGTAGTAAGAAGTGTTTGTCTTGGTTTCACTTTGGTTCTAACTAATGAGACCAAGCATGGAAGTGGGGTGGAAAAACTCCAAGCAGCGAAACTGACATACCTGGCCAAATTGAAAGCATCATCAACAAGCTGGGCTCTGTTAATCACTGGTATAACCTGCACAACAGATTGTATGTGTTAGAGAGAATATGGAATACAAACAATTATTATACATGCTGAAAATACTCCAAAAAGTAATGGAAAACAAAGAAATAAACAAAGAAAGCATTAACAACCAAGGTCCTGCATCCATCAGATAGTAAAAACCGGCAACATGTCAGAGTCAGAGTGTTTACCTGGTGCTTTGAATTAAGCTGAGCGAAGAGGCTTTCCCAGTTTCCAAGGTCATAGTTTACCCGGTAATATCCAGTTACATTGATGTTGGCCAGAACCCACAAACCACCTGTTCTCATCTCTAAGTTTACCGCTGAAAAAAATAGAAAAAAATCAATGGCTTTAATACAAAAGTTATTTAAACACATATAAAGAATAATAAATAAAGAACATTTCAAAATAAGTTACAGTATTTTCCAAACTGCTTTTGTAACCAACTGCCATTCATCAGTTTTACAAGTTTTATCAGCATTATGTATTACTAGCATATTTTTACACACCTTCTTTTTCCATCAGCCACCAGATATCTCTCTGGACCTTACCGCTCTTCATCCACCTAACAGGAATCAGCCACTCATAGCTAGGGGAGGCAAATAACGGCCAAGATGAGAAGATAACAAGGAAGCCAAGCGGAAAACAATACATTATTGCCACATATATCAAACCATCTGTTTTACAATATCTATGCATTCTGGATTTAATAATAATGTGAGTTTGACTCCCTTAATATGAAGTAACTCATGACGGGGGGATTAATACTTATATCCCTTTCATGCATGAATTATGACCCCCTCAGTCAGGATTTTTTTACTAAGTGTTTTTATTGCTCTTTAGGCATAAAAAACAAGATTTAAATTTTATTTTTTTCAAAGAGATATTTATATGTCCACTCAGGTGGACAGCATGCGTTTATGTGTTCAACTGAAGAAATATGTATTTAATAAACAAATTAATAAAATTATATATAAAGTTGTGAAAACTATAAAATTATATATGTATATACAAAGAAAATGTGCATACATAAATGGGAGCAAAAAGAAAAGTGTTGCGTTTATATTTTTGGTCAGTGTATATTGAACTCTTAAGAACTGAGGGGAGTGTGACACTAATAACAAGATCCTTCATTAGAGAAGACTATCTTCTAGGATAATTGCAAAGCACCGAGGGCACGAAGCCACAAAACACTGCATGCTAAATATAAAGAAATGCAAAAACTTCAAATTGCATTCTAATAACATAAATAAATGGAAATACAGCCAAAAAAGTTACTGCAGATGAAGTTTTTTCAAGAACAACAGTAGCAATATTGTAGTCAGTAATGCATGACGTCCAATTTAGTGGACAGATGAAGAATTGTACTTTCCTCCCAAATATAAAATCAATACTTTGACAATTTATGAATTATATGATTCCTTAGTTGTTACTTGATGTCACCAAATTTATATAACTGCAAGGCTCTCTTTCCATACAAAATTTGCAAAGTATTGATGAGCGACTGGAAATTACTGGCTGTCTGTCTGCCATCTTGGTTTTGAGAAATGTATCTTGCATTTACAACAGTTTGCAACTGAGTAGCAGTGTATGGGATGATACAATAGCCTTCACTTTAGTGGCTGATTTGCAACTATATCATCAAAACCCATGCATATACAAGAAAACAGCTTTTGAATAGCTTTTGTAGTGACCTCTATGCATAAAAGGTTTAAGGAAAGTATAATCTATGCAGATAAGTAGCAGTGAAATGCTGTATTGTTGCGTACTTGTAAGGAGATTCAACTGTGACATTAGACTCTGGATCCAGCAGAAAGTGCTTCTGGCATACATTTCCTGTGGTAGTATCTATGGTAACCACAGGGAAGCCCATCTGGAGCACCCAGCGGTTCATGATTTCACAAACTGGACAAGGAAGTGAAATTGTATTGGCTTGCGCCGCCTGTTGACAAAGGTGACAGAAAGCATCTATTTACATTTGTTTTGTTAATTTCCACATATACACATCCATAAAACAAAAAAACAGTAAGAATGAAAGACAGTGTTTCCCCTACCATTGTCTTGGCAGGGCGTGTTTATTTAATTTTCTCGAATTAAAAAAATATGTAATTTTTTTTATTCACAACTCCCTTTTCACATTGACAGGTGCTCTTTTATTAAATAAACTAAACGCTTATGCTATTGATCTAACTGATGTGCACGTTTCAGTTTGTACCGTCTACTTTGCGCATTCACATTCTCTCCTTCGCTCCGTTTTTCGAAGGGCGGGGCTTCGCAGCTGACGCACACACACGTGCGCACACCTACACGTGCGCACACACCTACAGAGCGGAAGAAAGGAGAGGGGAGAACTAAATAGAAACCGCGCCGCGCACGCAATCTCCCCGCGCCATGCACGCGCACGCAATTACAACACACTATGTCAGAACTTACTACGATGACAAGGTGGGCTCAATTTTCCTGAAATAGGTAGCAAACAAAAGCACAAGCACAATCTCCAAGAACAAATGCACAAAGGTACCAGAATATCTTTGCAACTTTGGTGACCACATGGGAAATACATACATAATAGGAAGAATATGAATATTATAATATGAATGATGACATGTTTAGCCGCATGTCATCATTCCGTCGCTGGCTCTCACGGTGGTGTCCAGATAATGATGTGGGCTTCGTAGACAATTGGCGGACTTTCTGGGGAAGGCCTGGTCTGATTAGGAGTGACGGCATCCATCCTACTTTGGCTGGAGCAGATCTCATATCCAATAATATTACACAGTCTATTAGTGGACCTAATCCATGACAACCCAGAGTTGAGACCAGGACAAAGAGTTGTAGTCTTACACACTTCTCTGTGCTTCTTTCCGGGCAGTCACCCACTCAAATCCCCATAGTGACTGTGTCTGCCCCACGACCACTGAAACTAATCAAGTCTATGGTTAACAGAAGAGGAGTTATACATGAAAACCTAATTAAAATAAACACCACCACTGCAAAAGTGCAACTAAATCAAAAAATTAAATGTGGGCTCTTAAACATCAGATCTTTATCAACGAAAGCTGGATTGGTAAATGATTTAATATCAGATAATAAGATTGATTTATTTTGTCTCACTGAAACCTGGCTGAGACATGAAGAATATGTCAGTCTAAATGAATCTACTCCACCTGGTCATATTAATACTCACATTCCTCGAGGCACTGGCCGAGGAGGTGGAGTTGGGGCCATATTTGACTCAAACCTCTTGATCAATCCTAAGCCTAAACTAAAATATAACTCTTTTGAAAGCCTTGTTCTTACGCTCTCAAACCCAACATGGAAAACAATAAAGCCAGTTTTATTTGTTACTGTGTACCGCCCTCCTGGTCCGTACTCTGAATTTCTATCTGAATTCTCAGAATTTTTATCAAATTTAGTCCTTAAAACAGATAAAGTAATTATTGTAGGTGACTTTAATATTCATGTGGATGTTGATAGTGACAGCCTTAATAATGCATTTATCTCAATATTAGATTCAATTGGGTTCAGTCAAAATGTACATGAACCAACTCACTGTTTAAACCACACTCTGGACCTTGTTCTGGGATATGGTGTTGAAATTGAAAGTTTATCAGTGTGTCCACATAATCCTCTTTTATCAGACCATTTTTTAATAACTTTTGAAGTCCTGTTACTGGACTACAAGCCAGTAGGCAAAATATCCTACGCTCGATGTTTATCTGAAAGTGCTGTGACTAAATTTAAGGAAGTGATTCCATCAGCACTTGATTCAATACCAGGACTCAATATCAATATAACAGAGGACTCCAATGCTAACTTTAGTCCCTCCCAAATTAATCATCTTGTTGATAGCGCTGCAGCCTCACTGCGAATAACACTCGACTCTGTCGCTCCTCTTAAGAAGAAGATCATAAAACAGAAAAAGAAAGCTCCATGGCTTAATTTACAAATCCGCAAACTAAAACAAAAGTCGAGAAATCTTGAAAGTAAATGGCGTTCCACTAAATTGGAAGAATCTCGTTTAGTCTGGTTAGATCATCTTAAAACGTATAAGAAGGCTCTCCGTAATGCCAGAGCAGCTTATTACTCTTCCTTAATAGAAGAAAATAAGAACAACCCCAGGTTTCTTTTCAGCACTGTAGCCAGGCTGACAGAGAGCCACAGCTCTACAGAGCCTTCTGTTCCTATATCTCTCAGTAGTGACGACTTTATGAGTTTCTTTAACGATAAAATTATAATTATTAGAGACAAAATTAATCTCCTCCTGACCTTAATTGGTAATGACTTAACTTCAACTGTTGGAATTTTAAAAACATCTGTAACTCCTGAAATATATCTAGACTGTTTTACTCCAATCAACCTTAACCAACTAACTTCAACAATCTCATCGTCTAAACCATCAACCTGTCTTTTAGACCCGATTCCAACTAAACTGTTTAAAGAAGTTTTACCCTTAATTAACACTTCGTTATTAAATATGATCAACCTGTCTCTATTATCTGGCTACGTACCAAAATCCTTTAAAGTAGCTGTAATAAAACCACTTCTTAAAAAGCCTGGTCTTGATCCAGAGGTTTTAGCCAACTATAGGCCGATATCTAACCTTCCCTTTCTCGCTAAAATCCTTGAGAAAGCAGTCGCAAAACAGTTGTGTGACTTTTTACATAATAATAGTTTATTTGAGGTTTTTCAATCTGGATTTAGAGTTCATCATAGCACAGAGACGGCACTGGTGAAAGTTACCAATGACCTTCTATTGGCTTCAGACAAAGGACTCGTCTCTGTTCTTGTCTTGTTAGACCTCAGTGCTGCTTTCGACACTGTTGATCATGACATTCTACTACAGAGACTGGAACATTGTGTTGGCATAAAAGGAACCGCACTAAGCTGGTTCAAGTCCTATTTATCTGAGCGATCTCAATTTGTACTTGTTAACGATAAATCCTCCATGACAGCCAAAGTCAGTCTTGGAGTTCCGCAGGGTTCTGTACTTGGACCGATTCTATTCACCTTATATATGCTTCCTTTGGGCAATATTATAAGGAACCACTCTATAAACTTTCATTGTTATGCGGATGATACCCAATTATATCTATCAATTAAACCAGATGAAACCAATCAATTGGCTAAACTTCAAGCATGCCTTAAGGACATAAAAACTTGGATGTCTAGCAACTTTTTGATGTTAAACACAGACAAAACTGAAGTTATTATACTTGGCCCTAAACGCCTCCGAAACGCATTTTCTAATGACATAGAAGCTCTGGATGGCATTAACTTGGCCTCCAGCACCACTGTAAGGAATCTTGGCGTCATCTTTGATCAAGATCTGTCGTTTAACTCCCACATAAAACAAATCTCAAGGACTGCCTTCTTTCATCTACGTAACATTGCAAAAATAAGACACATCCTGTCTCAAAATGATGCAGAAAAACTAGTCCATGCATTTGTTACTTCAAGGCTGGATTACTGCAACTGATTGTTATCAGGTTGTCCAAAAAAGTCGGTTAAGACTCTTCAGTTGATCCAAAATGCAGCGGCACGTGTATTGACTAGAACAAGGAAATGGGATCATATTACTCCTGTATTAGCTGCTCTGCACTGGCTCCCGGTAAAATACAGAATAGAATTCAAAATCCTTCTCCTGACTTACAAATCAATTAAAGGTCAGGCTCCAGCATATCTTAAAGATCTCATAGTACCTTATAAACCAACTAGAGCATTACGCTCCCAGACTGCAGGGTTACTTGTGGTTCCTAGAGTCTCTATGAGTACAATGGGAGCCAGAGCCTTCAGCTATCAAGCTCCTCTCCAGTGGAACCAGCTTCCAGTTTGTGTTCGGGAGGCAGACACACTCTCCACATTTAAGAGTAGGCTAAAGACTTTCCTTTTTGATAAAGCTTATAGTTAGGGCTGGCTCAGGTTTGCCCTGGATCAGCCCCTAGTTATGCTGCTATAGGCTTAGACTGCCGGGGGACACCTCCCTGCTCTCTTCCTTCTCTCCCTCTCTCTTCTTCTCCCTCTCTTCTTCTCCCTCTCTATCTGTATGCATTTATGTAAATGTATGTTACTAACTCACCATCCGGGGTATCATCCCCGGAGTGTCTGTCTCTCATGTGGCAGGTTGCCACTGATAAAGTTTACGTCAGGATCATGAATCGTGACAGCGCCTGCTGACCTGGTCCTGCTGGACACTGGGAAGCCTTATTGACATTTTCCTGGATTCATCCAAACTTTCTATTTCTTTTTTTTTTTCCAACACAACATAATTTCTGTCAAATGTTGTATTTGTACTATGTTGTTTATCCTGTACACACGACATCTATTGCACGTCTGTCCGTCCTGGGAGAGGGATCCCTCCTCAGTTGCTCTCCCTGAGGTTTCTTCCATTTTTTCCCCTTTAATTTTGGGGTTTCTTTTAGGAAGTTTTTCCTTGTGCGATGCGAGGGTCTAAGGACAGAGGATGTTGTAACCTGTACAGTCTGTAAAGCACACTGAGACAAATGTATAATTTGTGATATTGGGCTATACAAATAAATTTGATTTGATTTGATTTGAATATAGAATCAGAAGAGTACGATCTAGACCTGCTGTGAAGAGTGTCTTGAGACAACTTCTGTTGTGACCTGGTGCTATGTAATAACATTTGACTTGAGAAGGTGTTACAAAGTTACAAGGCTTTAACAAAGCACCACATGTTGAAGTTAACTGTAATAAAAAATATGTAAACTTATAATATTTTTGGAAATTAAAAAGGAATCTTTCATCTTACCATTTGTAGATGGTGCCACAAGTCCTTCCCTACTGTGTTACTGTAGGCAAAGTGTTTGAGGTATGTCTGAAGACAAAAATAAAACATCTATTTCAACATCTTGTCATAAACACTCTTTCCATGTGAGTGGGGTTACAATAATACATCTCAACACCAACATGTACATATAATGGTTTTATGCAAACACCATTACAGACAAACATACACTCAGTCCTTGGACAAACACTGGCTCTGAGAGGAAATCGGACACCATCCTCAACACAGCTGCACCCTGAGGAGCCAAAGAAACACAGACAGAGGCATGTGCTCAATCAATCAATGAGTTTACAATAGGCAAAAGGTACACTTTTATTGTATAGCTATACAGTACAATACAATGTACAGTAGTTGAACAAAACCAGTAATTCAATGATTACTTTTCCAGTTGCTGAAATGTCTGCTTTTCAAAGTACACTTTCTGGCCTTACATAAGAATATTTAGCTGATTGCTGTGTACCTTGCTGTATGATATGGTATCAAACTGCTCACTAATCTGGCCTGGCAGGATAATACTATCTTCTTTAGAAGACAGAGGATGAGAGGAGGTTAATGCATCCACTGCAAATACCCTGTGGACGTCATCGAGGATTATCAAGTCTTTCTGGAGCAAGCAGACGGACATAAATGTATTTAGATTTCATATGATGTGCAAAGGTTATAACAGAAATGTATATATCAATTGTTAAGAGGGTAGCAAGTGTCAAATCCAAATGCACGGAGCTTTGTGTTCTCACCACGTTCCATGAGGGCTCAGCATGGTCTGCTCCCAGGTAAGACACATATGAAGCAAAGCCCTCGTTCAGCCAGACCTCATTCCACCAGCGCAGAGTCACCAGGTTACCAAACCACTGCCCCAGAGATGACACCAGTCCATTTGTTAACTAAGTCAATCAATCAATAGACACAATGCAAAATAAACTTCTTTTTTTTTAAATCACCATGTGTGCTAGTTCATGAGCAATGATGGTGGCAGTAGTCTCTTTATTTCTGTTAGAGGAGATCACAGTGTCATAGAGAAGGTTGGTTTCTCTGTATGTCACCAAACCCCAGTTCTCCATTGCACCAAAATGGAAGTCTGGCAGAGCGATTTGATCTGTAGAGAGCAGGTTTAAAGCAGTTTAAAAGAACTGAACTCAAAGTAGCAGCAACACAACCATAAAAATGTGGTTTATCACAAAAAAACATTTCCTCACTTCCCTCTAGTGGTACCAAGCTACACAGGGAGAGCAGAGCAACAGCGTTCCATAAACCCTGTTGTACTGGGATGCTAGCAGAAATCTCAGTGAAGTATATCTCAAAAGCAAGGTAAAATATTTTATGGTTTGCAATTTGAGTAAACCAAACCCATAGATTGACATTTCAGCAAAATTTTAATCCATAAGGAAATTGGAACATCTCGCTGATGAGATTATCCTGTTTTACCTTGAAGAGGGATATTGGGGTAGGATATGTTGCAATGATGACTCAATTAAAAGTGTAAGTGGATGAGAGCTCATAGAGAGAAAGACCGTTGTATTTTTATAAAAGGGTTTACATTTTAACATCATGAGATAACCATTAAACGTAGAGTGATTTCCGGGTGGGTTGTAATGCAGCAATCGGCTTACTCAGCCAAGCGATCACGCGTCAGGTTCCCATCCAAATGTAGTGCATATTTTAACCAAACTCCAGAAATCCAGCAAAGTAAATGCAAATATATATGCATTCTAATCCACTACCATTATGTGAACTTTAAGAGTTGCACAAATCAAGATAAACCGTATATGGTGGTAATTCTCCTATCAGGTGCCATGAAACCATTGCAGGCATTTCTTGTCTCGGCTATGTGAAGTTGTACTGGATAGGTATAGTGGTCCTTCGAGCTAAACCCTATAGTCAGCATGCTAAAATGCTCACAATGATTACTTTACATTACAGTTCATTTAGCTGACGCTTTTGTCCAAAGCGACAATAAGTGCAAACAATCATGAGGATACAACTCCGAACTGCAAGAATCTTGCAAGTACATTAGCTTCAAATGATGGTGTTGACATACTGCCAAGAAGAAATGTGTACCATGTTCACCAACTTAGTTTAGCAGGTTAGCCGGCTAACATTAGCTAATTAACACTGAACACAAACTACGACTGTCATCAGTTTTGCCGGTATTTGGTCATAAACAACAGCATTGGTTTAATTGGTTTCAATAAATTTGCCACCTGAAATAAGGAAGAAATAGGAATAAAATCCATAATTTAATATGCCCATGAAAGACGATTATAAAAGCTGGCTCACCTGACTTGCTCAGAGGGTAAGAGATGTTATAGTACAACTGGAGGAAGTCCAGTATAGGTCCAGTCACATTGAGGGCATAGTCTCCCTGTCCCTGCTCAATGGCTTTCCTGCGAGCCCAGATACGGATCTGACACACAACAGCAAACTCTTATGTGTATTATGTATTATCATGCAGTAATCTTTTAAGTCTGAAGTGTAGATATTTTCATAAACTTACAGACTACACTACTAAATATGTACAGTACATACATTTTAATTAACAACATAGTAGATAGTAGTTTATAGTCATTAAACCAAATCCAAATGTGTTGGAAAACAATTATTCAGTTAATCAAATATTAGCTGAATAAACATTATCTTTGATAATCAGTTAATCATTTAAGTAATTTATAAAGGTAATATATCAAATGCTAAAGTTTAAAGTTTAATATCATGTTAAATTGAATATATGTGTGTCTTAGACTTTTGGTAATACAAAACAAGACTTGGGCTCTGTGAAGTTGTGATTGACAGACAAAACAATATATCTATGGTTTGAAAAATAATCAACAAATTATTGAAATAATACTTGACTGATGTTCAATAAGGAGGTTTTTCCTTCCTGTCACTTTTATTTCTAATAGGAATTCCTACTGTTATTTTACAACTCCTATGTACTCTGTTACTTCCGCTTTCCCACACTGTCAAAATCCCTAATAAAATTCTGACTTTACCATATCTGGCCAATGAACTTTCTTTCCCGAAGCCAACCAGTCGATGGATGCTGGTCTTTGAATATCACTACATTTCTGTCATTCTGTCTGTCAGACCTGCGATAACAGCTGACATTTGGCCTTACAGTCACTAACCCTGTGTTTTCTCACAGTTGTAATACATGTCTGATGTCTCTGTCTGCTAGCATTTGACAGACAGTAGCTGACACTTTGAACATCTGTCTGCTGATTGCCTGACAAGTCTCTGTGCCTTTTAGTAGACAGAAATGTGTGTTATCTGATCCTGCCCATGCAACTCTACTGTATAAATGACTTGTGTTTCTGTGTACTCAGTCAGATACTTGTAGCACACCAGCTGCAGGTTGTCTGTCCTTTCAGCTGAAAACGATTGATTCTGTTGAACACTTCTGACTCTTCATTAAATAACACCAAAGCTCTAACTTCTATATTTGTTCATTCCTTACCGGAAGGTGATTAATTGTTTAATTACCACCACAGCTGTATGCTAGTTAGTTTGTGAAGTGTGCAGGTTTCTTTTCACCCATGTTTTTGATTAGATTCTATTGCAAATGCAGGTTGTTGAGCTAAACCTTGAACTACCAACTTCATATTTTGGTCTTGACTGACATGTTTTGTCAGTGAGCATCATCAGTTTTTCTTCTTTCTTCTGGTACTTAGAATAATCTGAATCTTGATAACCTTACTAAAACTTTTGTGCTTTTTGTTTAGCTTTTTGTTACCAAATGTATCAGGTTTATAGACCTTTTCTCAAAGCAGACATTTCGACAGAAAAATAGAGGTGGGATTTATAACTAAAATGACGGCTCTTCTCCAGGACTTAATGCACTGTTTTACGGGTCATATTGTCTGCTATGAAAGTGGTCTGTTTAACTTTAACCACTGCATTAAAGTAATGAAAATGAAAGATAATGTCACAGTTACCAGAGTGTCTCCTTGTGTAGCACTGAGGTGTGTGTAGTCAGAGATGACAATGGCCAGTAGATAGGTGGACATTGTCTTGGTGGGCTCAAATTTGGTCTGTGTCAAAGCTACTCCATCAATAGTAGTGTTAACAACATCTTAAAAGACACAAACACACAGTTAAACAAACTCTAAACAATAATACATTTATTCATATAGCAATGGGATGTAAATTATCATTTACATTTTAGAAAATAGATTTTAGGAGAATTATAAATGTTTCTGTTTGGTTTATGTCTGTATTTCACTTTCTCTGCCTGCTTTCTGTGACATTTTGGATATTTTGAAAATAGATTTCACGCCAAAATTTGCAAGTCATTAAATTAAATTAATTAAATTAAACCTCTCTGGGAACCATCACCTTATCGTGGTGGAGAGGTTTGTGTGTCCCTATGAACCTGAGAGCTGTGTTGTCTGGAGCCTAGTGCTCCTGGTAGGGTCTCCCAAGGCAAATTGGTCTCAGGCGAGGGGCCAGACTAAGAATGGTTCAAAAACGACTTCATGAAAGAAAGGGAAAGGAAAGGAGAGACCCTGCCCGGAGGAAGCCCGGGGCCCCCGTCTGGAGCCAGGCCCAGAGGGAGGGCCCGACAGCGAGCGCCTGGTGGCCGGGTTTGCCACGGAGCCCGGTCGGGCACAGCCCGAAGAAGCTACGTGGTGCCTCCCATCCATCCATCCTGTGGGCCCACCACTCATGGGAAAAACCGCTGGGGTCGGGTGCGCTGTCACACGGGTGGCAGTGATGGTCAGGGACCTCGACGGACCAGACCCGGGCAGCAGAGGCTGGCTCTGGGGACGTGGAACGTCACCTCTCTGTGGGGGAAGGAGCCGGAACTAGTGCGGGAGGTGGATCGCTACCAGTTGGATCTGGTGGGGCTTACCTCCACGCACAGTCTTGGCTCTGGAACCGTACTCCTGGATAGGGGTTGGACTCTATTCTTCTCCGGAGTTGCCCAAGGTGTGAGGCCTCGGGCCAGGGTGGGGATACTCACTAGCCCCCGGCTGAGCGCCGCCACGTTGGAGTTTATCCCGGTGGACGAGAGGGTCGCCTCCCTACGCCTTCGGGTTATGGGGGGGAAAACTCTGACTGTTGTTTGTGCCTATGCCCCAAACCGCAGTTCTGAGTATTCGGCCTTCTTGGAGACCCTGAATGGAGCCCTGCAGGTGGCTCCAGTAGGGGACTCCGTAGTCTTGCTGGGAGACTTCAACGCACACGTGGGAAACGATGGAGACACCTGGAGAGGCGTGATTGGGAGGAAGGGCCTCCCTGATCTAAACCCGAACGGTCGTTTGTTGTTGGACTTCTGTGCTAGTCATGGAATGGCCATAACAAACACCATGTTCGAACATAAGGATGCTCATAAGTGCACGTGGTACCAGAGCACCCTAGGCCAAAGGTCAATGATCGATTTCGTAATCGTATCATCTGATCTGAGGCCGCATGTTTTGGACACTCGGGTGAAGAGAGGGGCGGAGCTGTCGACTGATCACCATCTGGTGGTGAGTTGGATCAAGGGGTGGGGGAAGACTCTGGACAGACTTGGTAAACCCAAACGGGTAGTGCGGGTGAACTGGGAACGTCTGGAGGAAGCCCCTGTCCTGGGGATCTTTAACTCACACCTCCGGCGGAGCTTTTCAGCCATCCCTGTGGAGGTTGGGGGCATTGAACCTGAGTGGGCGATGTTCAAAACCTCTATTGCTGAAGCTGCGGTGATGAGCTGTGGTCTCAAGGTCTTAGGTGCCTCAAGGGGCGGTAACCCTCGAACACCGTGGTGGACCCCGGTGGTCAGGGAAGCCGTCCGACTGAAGAAGGAGTCCTTCCGGGTTATGTTATCCGGGAGGACTCCGGAAACAGTTGCAGGGTATCGAAGGACTAGAAGGGCGGCAGCTTCTGCCGTGTCAGAGGCAAAGCAGCGGGTGTGGGAGAAGTTCGGAGAAGCTATGGAGAAGGACTTTCGGTCGGCACCAAGGTGCTTCTGGAAAACCATCCGGCACCTCAGGAGGGGGAAGCGAGGAACCATCCAAGCTGTGTACAGCAAGGGTGGGACCCTGCTGACTTCAACTGAGAAGGTTATCGGCCGCTGGAAGGAGCACTTTGAGGAACTCCTGAATCCGACTAACACGCCCTCTATGGTTGAGGCAGAGCTGGAAGCTGATGGGGGATCATCGTCAATTTCCCTGATGGAAGTCACTGAGGTAGTCAAACAACTCCACAGTGGCAAAGCCGCAGGGGTTGATGAGATCCGTCCAGAAATGCTGAAGGCTTTGGGTGTTGAGGGGCTGTCTTGGTTGACACGCCTCGTCAACATTGCGTGGAAGTCTGGGACAGTGCCTAGGGGTTGGCAGACCGGGGTGGTGGTTCCCCTATTTAAAAAGGGGGACCAGAGAGTGTGTGCCAATTACAGGGGTATCACACTTCTCAACCTCCCTGGTAAAGTCTACTCCAAGGTACTGGAAAGGAGGGTTCGGCCGGTAGTCGAACCTCTGATTGAAGAGGAACAATGCGGATTCCGTCCTGGTCGTGGAACAACAGACCAACTCTTTACTCTTGCAAGGATCCTGGAGGGGGCCTGGGAGTACGCCCATCCGGTCTACATGTGTTTTGTGGATCTGGAGAAGGCGTATGACCGGGTCCCCCGGGTGATACTGTGGGAGGTGCTGCGGGAGTATGGGGTGAGGGGGTCACTTTTGAGGGCCATCCAATCCCTGTACGCCCAAAGCGAGAGTTGTGTCCGGATACTCGGCAGTAAGTCGGACTCGTTTCCCGTGAATGTTGGCCTCCGCCAGGGCTGCGCTTTATCACCAATCCTGTTCGTGATTTTCATGGATAGGATATCGAGGCGTAGTCGTGGAGGAGAGGGGTTGCAGTTCGGTGACCTGAGGATCTCATCGCTGCTCTTTGCAGATGATGTGGTCCTTATGGCATCATCGGTCTTTGACCTTCAACACTCACTGGATCGGTTCGCAGCCGAGTGTGCAGCGGTTGGGATGAGGATCAGCACCTCCAAATCTGAGGCCATGGCTCTCAGCAGGAAACCGGTGGATTGCCTACTCCGGGTAGGGAATGAGCCATTACCCCAAGTGAAGGAGTTCAAGTACCTCGGGGTCTTGTTCGCGAGTGAGGGGACAATGGAGCGAGAGATTGGCCGGAGAATCGGCGCAGCGGGGGCGGTATTACAGTCACTTTACCGCACCGTTGTGACGAAAAGAGAGCTGAGCCAGAAGGCAAAGCTCTCAATATACCGGTCGATCTTCGTTCCTACCCTCACCTATGGTCATGAAGGCTGGGTCATGACCGAAAGAACGAGATCACGGGTACAAGCGGCCGAAATGGGTTTTCTCAGACGGGTGGCTGGCGTCTCCCTTAGAGATAGGGTGAGAAGCTCAGCCATCCGTGAGAGACTCGGAGTAGAGCCGCTGCTCCTTTACGTTGAAAGGAGCCAGTTGAGGTGGTTCGGGCATCTAGTAAGGATGCCACCTGGGCGCCTCCCTAGGGAGGTGTTCCAGGCACGTCCAGCTGGGAGGAGACCCCGGGGAAGACCCAGGACTCGGTGGAGAGATTATATCTCCTCACTGGCCTGGGAACGCCTCAGGATCCCCCAGTCGGAGCTGGAGGATGTGGCCCGGAGAAGGGAAGATTGGGGTTCCTTACTGGAGCTGCTGCCCCCGCGACCCGATCCCGGATAAGCGGTAGACGATGGATGGATGGATGGATAAATTAAATTAACAAAAACTATGCAACACAATGTAGACCTTGGCCTTTGGGGGGCCTTGGAGGTCTATGAGCCAAGAGTTGCCTGCCTGAAATGAGCATGGCTAGGTATGGAAGTTTTAAAACTCTGTGGTGATAATTGCAGCATATCAATCAATTAACCAATCAATTTTATTTGTCTCATTTAATCATATTATATATAAATAGATTGGAGGGAGTTGCATTCTTAGGCAGTGATATATCTACAGTATATGCATGCAAAGTAATAATTGATCATTTTAAATGTGGATTTATGTAAATGCTCTGTTTTGATACATGTAGACTGTTCTGACCTATTTCCATGCCATTGGACAGGGCTACAGTTCCAGGGGGGTGGATGAGAGTTACATAGAAAATAGCTTTCATGGCTGGCTCATCGAAACAAGGGAAGGTCTTTCTGGCATGAGTCGGATGCATCTGAGAGGTGGCAACAATCCTGAGAAAAACATATTGAACACAATGCAGAGATTTGAAATGATCTTACCAAAACTATTCTAAATATAGGACACAAAATAGAGAACTTACTTTAGAACTCCATCTTCTTCATATTCACTCCTGTAAAAACCTGCCAAGTCATCAGCTAGTTCTCCAGTGAACTCTGTGTACAGCTGATACTTCTGTTTTTGAGTTAATTTACTATTCAGCTCGATAACCAGATACTGGGTCTTAGGCTGCAGCCAGGAGGACTGAATTCTGGGAGCAGACCCACCACCTGGAGAAGAAATAGAATTAATGCGGGGGAAAGTGAAATGGGAATATTATATCCCACCGTCATTTTGTGCCGTGGATAAGGACTGAAAGGCTAGTTGCAACAGAGCAGGATGAAGTATTTTTGTAGGCCAACAAAAGCCAATGGGATTTTTCCATTGGATTTTGGATTATTCCGAAAATAAACTCTGATAGTATATGCTTATTATACATACACGCTTTATTCAGAAAGATAAGATCTTCTGAAATGAACACCACCTTATGATTTTTGAAGCATCAATGCAATTGCTAGGAGTAAAAAGCTAACATTAGGCTATACATGTAAACCAACTACACCACTCATGACTTCAACATCACCATCACTAAGCTTCCAACTTGAAATGTGATTTTGCAGCATTCAAAGAGAACTACAATTGGAAAATACTATTAATTGATAAATCTACAAGTTGGAAATTTTGAGTTAAAATAGTATGCATGAGCTCGAATATAAACAAAACGAGGAAGTGCAAAATGCTAATTAATTTACGGGCTTTAGGACATATCCCTGTAGATCTCTATGGCCTGGTAGCCCATACTCTCAGGACTCCCTCGAGGACACAGTCTAAAGCCTTCTCCAAGGCTGTGTGTGTGTGTGTGTGTGTGTGTGTGTGTGTGTGTGTGTGTGTGTGTGTGTGTGTGTGTGTGTGTGTGTGTGTGTAGACTGTACCTGAAGCATTGAGCCTAGCAATGTGTGAGTTGTCGAGTTTGGTGTAGTTGAGTGCGTTGGAGTGGATCAGGATGAGATTTGTTTCTTTTAAACACTCAAACTCCACCGTGGATTGGCCTAGTGAATAAAAGGAAATGGCAAATACATTAAAGAGGACATATTATGCAAAATGCACTATTCAGATGCTGGATATGATGTCCTTTGGGTTGCTGTGCTGAACGACCTCCAACTAGGTGACCATCCCTGCCGGCGGAGTACCTATTGAATCGACCTCACTGTCCACCATTTTGATTTCCTTGCTATCGTGGACCTGAGCCAATGAGCAAAGCATGCTGTCTTGTTTTGTACTGTATGTACAATTATTACTCCAGACGACGACCTTCTATAACTCAAGAATTGTGTTATAACAATAGCATTGTTCAGCAGTCCTTTCCGTAAAGAAAATATCCATATATATGACTGATTACGGTGATCAGTGTGGTTTATAACCATAACTAAATTATTTTATTATCACATAAAGCCAAAAACTAAATCACGGGTCTTTAACCTACCCAAATTCTCCCATACTGAAGACCAGTCGGGTTAAAGAGGCCGGTATGCAAATGAAGGTACCAGGAGGGAGTTGCAAAAGTCAAGGCGAAAGAGTGTATCTGCAGGAGCGGGCTGTTGCAGCGATGTTGGCAGTGAAGGACAGTTGGTCGTCCAGTGTCACACCCAGATTCCTTGCAGTCCAAGTCGGGGAAACAACCGAGGTGCCAATGTTGATAGTAAAGTCTTGGATAGGAGAGCCCTTCCCTGGAAGGAAAAGCAGTTCAGTCTTGTCAAGGTTGAGTTTCATGTGGTGTGCAGACATCCACTGAGAGATGTCAGCCAGACAAGCAGAGAGTTGTGCCTCCACCTGGGCTTCAGTCTAGGAAAAGACAGAATCAGTTGAGTGTCATCTGCGTAGCTGTGGTAGAAGAAGCCATGAATGACAGAGCCAAGTGAATTGGTGTACAGAGAAAAGAGGAGGGGACCTAGGATGGACCCCTGAGGAACCCCAGTGGTGAGCTGACAGGGTTCTGACACAGATCCTCTTTAAGTACACTGTAGGTACGGTCTGTGAGGTAGGATTTGAGCAGGGTGAAAGCAGTGCCTGAGACTCCCAGTTCTTGTAGAGGAGGATCTGTTAGTTCACTGTGTTGAGTGCAGCAGAAAGGTCCAGAAGGATGACAACAGAGGAGAGGGAAGCTGACCTAGCAGCGTGAAGTCCCTCAGTGACGGCGAGGAGGGCAGTCTCAGTTGAGTGATCTGCCTTAAACCAGATTGGTGGGGATCATAAGGGTTGTTCTGATAAAGGTAAGTAGACAGTTGATTGAAAACTGTACAGTCAAGTGTTTTGGAAAGAAATGGAAGAAGAGAGACAGGTCAGTAGTTCACTTCAGAAGGGTCGAGTGTGGGTTTCTTTTTTACATGTTTTCCAAAACCGTTCTGGGCTTGACTTACCATTCGTATCATGTCTGATAAGGAACAGTATGAGGGGCTGTCTTACTTGTTATCTGTGAGGTGTGTGTTGTTTTATAATGCATGTTGTCTCTTGTGATCATTAGTTTATTGTCAGTGTGAGCCTTGTGTGTTTCTTTTGTGTCAAGGAGGTGACGTCTGTTTTGTATGTATGTATCTATCTATCAGTATCAGCTGGTTGGATGACAACTGCTGGTTTCCACTGTCCATGATCCTGGAATAGGATTATTTGTCCTTCATGCACTGATGACATAGGTTTGACAGACCTGTTGTAATATATTTTCTGGTGATTGGTGGACTTTTATCGCAAGAGCATCTCTGAGGCTGACCACCTTGGGCTGCTGGTGTGTGCTGGGTAGGATTAAGTTGTAGTTGGGCTGGTTATCTGAAGTTGTTAAGTGGGGTGTTGTGATCTCAAGGAGACTCAGATAGATCTATGATCAGCTTTGGCTTTTTCCATTAGGGATTTGTCAATCTGCAAAGATTTCTCAGCGAGACTATTGCTTTGAGGATAGTGCAGACTGCTTGTTGTATGGGTAAACTCCCATGTGCTAACAAAGTTTTCAAACTCTATACATTTATTCATTATCCAATATAAAAGTCTCTGGTATGCTGTGTCTGGCGAAAGCTACTTTTAGTTTGTGCATCACAGCAGAAGCTGTTGTGCTGTGTAGTTTATCAAGCTCAAAATATCTGCTGTAACAGTCTATTCAGACTAAATAGTTTTCATTGTTCCATGTGAACAGATCAATGGCGACTGTTGGCCTGTCTGGGATCTTGTGGCTTATCATGGGCTTTTTAGTGTTGGATGACCTGTGTTTCAGATATGTGGGCCACTTTCCAACCATCTCCTCAATCTGCCAAAATAGGATGTCACATGCTCTCTGTTTGCACTTTTCTATGCCCATGTGACCTGCATGTATTCGGTACATCTCTGCATGTAATGAGGTAGGGATGATGATTTTCTCACCCTTGAGTATGTCATTCATCTGTGAAAGCTCATCTTGATGATTCAAGTATTCTGCTATGGTCTAAGAGCACATTCTCCTCTCTTCAGGCCATCTTTCCTTGATTTTTTTCTCTCTCAGTGTCATGTGCTAAGTGTCTTTTTAAGTTTCTGCTGATTTCTTCGACCTTAGTGTCACTGACGGGTAAACTGCTAGTATACTGTGTATACATGCCTTCTCTGAGGCTGTCATCCTGGTCAGACAATGACTTCCTGTACAGAGTGTCTGCAACAGGAATGTCCTAGCCTGGTCTTTTGATGATAGTAAAATCGTACCTCTGTAGTTGAAGTATCATCCTCTGTAGCCTTCGAGGCGCTGCCGCGAGCGGTTTTTACAATCTTGGCCGGATCAGGCTTGATTCTGTCTTTAGTTATATGGTACCCAAAGTACTTGACCTCTGTGGCACAGATCGTGCTCTTCACCGGATTGAGCTAAACTCCTCACTCTCTGGAGAGTGTTGCAGCACGGCACAGAGGTTCTTGTCGTGCTCTTCCTTATTTCTGCTTAAGATGAAGACATAGTCGACTATCGCTGTGACCACTTGCTCAGATATCAGTCCAAAAGGTAGGCCAAGGAATCTGTACTGTACAAACACGGTGTTAAATGTCATCATTTTCGATGATTCCTCTGTGAGCTTTATGGAACAGTAGCCTGACCTGGCATCCATGACGCTGAAGTAGCAGGCTCCAGTTAACTTGGATGTGATATCGTCGAGGGTAGGTAAAGGTTTGTGTGGTCCTATGGAGATCTTTTCAAGTCTTTAGGGTCAAGGCACATTTGCCTGTGTGTGTCTTTTCTGCTGCTACCATCAAGTTGACCCATGCACTTGGTTCAGTGACTTTCACTGAACCACTGATTTGCCTTTTCTCCATGTCCTGTAACTCCTCTTGTATAAAGTTACGCAGGGCGAGGGGAACACACCTTGGCAGGTATTGTGTTGGAGTCTATGTGAATTGTGCGCTCACAAGGAAACAGTCCTATGGCTGTGAAGACATCTGGAAACTTATCCATGATAGGAACCTTAGATGTGCCAGCTATAGACAATATGAGTTTAATGAGTCCAAAGTCCAGGCATGCTTTTAATCTTAGCACTTGGGGTGCATGTGTGTCAAAAACATGAAGTTTAAGCATCAATTGAATGTATTTGTAATGACACTTAATATGTGTAACAAAACTTCAAACTTGGAAGGTGTAGGCTAAGTTTTGCCATTTTGTTTTACTTTTTATTTTGCAGACTAGCCTGTTGAAGTTAACGTTAGCATGTTGTGCGGCTAATGTGGCTAGCTTCGAGTGTAGGCCAACATGCTATACTATGCTATGCTATATGTAACATAACACTGAGAAAAACTTTGTGAATGCCTCATTTGAAGTCAGTTATAGAGTATAACACAGTAGTAGGGTGGATGTGGGTAACTTTTTTTTCATGTGGAATTTTGTAAAGCATATAGACTTAATAGATGTACCATGAAGGTCACGGACGTTGACATCTTGGAACTATACTATGTTCTTTTTTTTTAATAGTATTTCCTCTCTCCACACTGTGCTGCTATTGCCATGCCTGATAAGCGGAAACAGCAGTGCTGCAATGTGCTGAGAGACGATGACGACGATATTTAATGTCAGTCGTCAAGTGTGAAATTATTTCTTGAATCATATCAGATCCATTTGCAACATCAAAGACAAACATTTAAGACAAGACATAAGGATACATACATTTAACATAACAATCATCAAACACAATGTATTCAAGACCGATGCTACAGTGCTCCATCGCTCAGCAAGGGTTTGCCTCTGAAGAACGAGTGAAAGTCATCGCTCAGCAGATGGAGAGAGCATAGCGTATAGAGCTGGCAAATGTTACATCTAACTTTGGGAATAAAGGGTGAATTGGTGAATAAAGGAATGGAAAAGGATAAAAGAGCAAACTAAAAAAAGAAAAGTGCAACAGACTATTTGAACAGAAAGCGGAGATAAATGAGGGAAGCAGGAACATTTAGCCATAGTTAGAACCATTGTAGATTGATCCTAGATGTATGATTGAACCCCACTAGAAGTCAGTGTTCAGAAACCACAAGTAGAATCACTGAAAAGTACGCAATTGGTTTTGCAGACATAACAATGGAAAAAATTAAAATCAGGCCAGTTGTTTTTCTGTAATCCTGCTGACAAGACAAACAAACCAAACCGAAAACATAATCTCCTTGGCGGAGGAGAATCTAATGGAATATTAGATTTTGTTAAAGACATGCGTTATACTGTATATGTCACGGTGGGGAAAGGGTGAGGACCCAAATGCAAGACGGCAGACGAGGCGATTAACAAAAGAGGGCTTTATTCCAAAAAGCTTACTAAAGTACAAAATAAGACAAAAAGTTCAACTTTAAACACAAACCAGGAAGCACGAGGAGCATGAGACAGGGATATATACACACAGACACTAAACGAGGGGAACGAGACACAGCTGGGGTGAGAAGCTAAAACACAAGAGCAAGGTGAACGGACACAGGAGGAACAAAGCAACAATCACAGAGAGGGAAACAAAAAACCAGTAGGGCGGGAGGAGGGGGTCCGGAGGAGGGATCAAGGGGCAAACAAGGAGGCCCCCGCTCTGGAGGCTGGGCAGGAGGCCCGCGAAGCGGGCGGGGCTGCTCAGGAGTTCGGCAGAGAGGCCGGGCTGGATGCGGGCGGAGCCGCTCAGGAGGCTGGCGGAGAGTCCGGGCTGGAGGAAGTACTAGGGTACGGAGAGAAGAGGGGAGCAAAGGGGTCTGGGGAAGAGAGGGGATACAAGGGGTCTCGGGAAGAGAGGGGAGCGAAGGGGTCTCGGGAAGAGAGGGGAGCAAAGGGGCAGGGGTCTTGAGGGACGGAGGGAGCACAGGGGCTGGGGTCTCGAGGGACGGAGGGAGCACAGGAGCTGGGGTCTCGAGGGTCGGAGGGAGCACAGGGGCTGGGGTCTCGGGGGGCAAAGGGAGCACAGGGACTGGGGTCTCGGAGGGCGAAGGGAGCACAGGGCCTGGGGTCTCGGGGGGGCAAAGGGAGCACAGGGGTCCAGTAGCAGAAACAGGGGGCTGTCGCGGCCAGGCTGCAGAAGCAGGGGGCTGTCGCGGCCAGGCTGCAGAAGCAGGGGGCTGTCGCAGCCCGGCAGCAGAAACAGGAGGCTGTCACAGCCCGGCAGCGGAAACAGGAGTCTGCCGTGGTCTGGGTCTTGTGCGCCGAGACCTGGAAGTCCCCTGGAAACTCTGAGGACCTCCCAGGGCCAGGCAAGTGCCCAGAAATGGCTCAGGGACTGGGGTCTGGTGCGGCCCGACAGGAGTAGGAGGTTGCCGCAGCGCGACTGGAGAAGGGGGTTGCTGAAGCTCGGCAAAAGGAATTGGAACGGAAGGATCGGCAGGGTTAGGCTGGCAAGGTGGGGTGTCCACAAAATCCTGAAGCCACTCAGGTAAAAGGCTCTTCAACTCTGGCTTCTTAGCCACCTCTTTTCTCGCCAATCCAGCCTGCCGTATCCTCCAACAGGGGTTTCGCTTCCACTCACCAAAAAGTATAATTAAAGTGTACGTAGACGATGGATGGATGGATGGTTAAATCATAGGTCTCCTCGTCCATGACATCTGCTCCATGTTTCTGGTCAGTTCGTACTGTCACGGTGGGGAAAGGGTGAGGATCCAAATGCAAGACGGCAGATTAACAAAAGAGGGCTTTATTCCAAAATGTTTACTAAAGTACAAAATAAGACAAAAAGTAAAACACAAACGAGGAAGCACAAGGAGCACGCGGAAGCACAAGGAGCACACGAGGGAGCACGAGGGAGCACGAGGGGACATCTACTACCAGGGTGACACTTAGATGACGAACTGACAAGGAACACTGGGACAGACAGGGATATATACACACAGACACTAAACGAGGGGAACGAGATACAGCTGGGGAGAGAAGCTAAAACACAAGAGCAAGGTGAACGGACACAGGAGGAACAAATCAACAACCACAGAGAGGGAAATCACAAAGACAGGAAGAACTAGATATGACACAAGGGGGAGTGAACACTTCAAAATAAAACAGGATATACAAAATCACAATCATGACAGTATAATATGACACAGCAGCAAGGCATACTGTATTGCTTTCAAATATGTAATCTACTAAAGATCAATTTTTCCCATTTAATGATATCCCTTCTGAGTCAACACACATGTAAAAATGATTTAGTTTTCTGTCCTTTTTTATCTTCTGTTTGGGCAAGTAACCTCTGTAAATGTGCATGTATTTACATCAATGCAGATTTTTCTAATGACTAATTAGACACCATGTGTTTCTGTTTGTTGTGTATTCGGAGCAATGGACCTGAGCAATGGGTGTTTGTTTTCAGAATAATGGGCTGCCGAGCCTTTGGTCCAATGGGACATTTGTCGGACTGTACGGGTTGTTTTGGAATAATTGGCCACTGGAACAATGGATACCCGACCTGTAACCTGTAGTGAACCAAAACACGAACCCCTTACTTCTACATGGCTGCTTCTATTCAACATTCATAAAAAGATGTAAATAATCTTGTAACACAGGCAACCGTTTATTTACATATTCTTACAGTCTATTGAGGTTTCAATAGACTCAAAAGCTATGCAACCACAAGACATGCTGTAAATAAGAAGCATTGTTAATCACCTGTAAAAATGTATAGGCCAGTGTTTGGGTCACAGGTGAGACGAGGCCACAGGGTGATGTTGTAGTAGTCAGGGACCAAAGCAGTGGGGAGACGATAGCTGAGGGGAATAAACACTAAGATCACTTAAGAAACTTATTATAATGATGTGTTCACTTGGTTCATTTCAGGCTTATTATCCTCTCCTTAAAGTAGCACTGAGTGAAATGGAAAAGATGAGAAGAACATTGTAACCCACTATCATCATTATCACACATCTGGAGATTCTCACATTACACTGGACTTCATGTTTTATGATTCAAAACATTCAAAAGAAATCCCACAGTATGATTATTGTTAAATTTGCTAAATAAAAAATGTAGGTCTTTATTCACATTTACAAAATTACATAATCATCCCCTATTAAAAATGGTCATCCAACCTAAATACAAAAGAAATAGGTCATTTGTAATTGTTTTCCCATATAGATTGTGTTCAAAGTTAAAAGAAAACCTGTTTGTTTAGGGATAGGGAACAGTTCTGGTAAAGGGTTAAAAGAAGACAGCACTGACTGTTGGTAGTACACAAGAAGCAAATCGTAGTCTGGGAAATCCAAGTCACATAATTTGTGATATAACAACGTCAAGCAATATCCAACTCTGCGACTGACAAGCAACAGTCATAATTCATACAACCATAGCAGGGTGCTTGTAAAGACAGTGTCAACATGAGTTGTTGTAGGTGATTGAACAAATAATAAGATAATAATAAGAACAGTAATATTTCAATATTTTAATAAATGTACTACTAAAATTAAAAGTATAATGTGTAACTTAATTATAACTGATTAAGTTCCCCATTACATTAAAAACAGCTTCACTAAGCAGCCAGAGTGAGACAGATTATATATATCCCTCATTTTACTTTTTACATTAGGTTTATAATGCTATTTTTCTCTATCAAATCAACTACACTTTAGGCAAGGTGTAATTTAGTAAATGTATCCAATCTTCAACAAAGTGTGCATTAAACATGGATAAACCTGTGAAATAACTGCAATACAAAAACATCCTAATGTAGTTACATATTACATATGTTATAGTGAAAGATGCATGTAGGTATTGTGCAATAAGATGCACAAATATCATCTCACTGCAAGACTAAGCACGATCTATATACTGTAAATATTTTTTGTCAACCAATAGACAAACAAGATAAACCAGCTGTATATTTAGGTCATGGTGCCCTCATTAATAGACGGTTGTATCAACAACTCTCTGCAAAGTTCCAGAAAGAACATTAGATCACACTGCATTTGCTTTAAATAGTGAACCTAATAAACTGAGTTCACCTGCCTTTTTTTTAATTACTGAAGTTTTTTAGAGACTCCAAAACTTAACTGTGTATATAGTAAATTACAAAATAAATTATTCATGTAACACAAGCAACCGTTTATTTATATCTTCTTACAGTCTATTGAGCTTTCAATAGACTCAAAAGCTATGCAACCACAAGACATGCTGTAAATAAGAAGCATTGAACTATACGGACCCAGACCCTGATATTTTTTTAGCTTTGTGCATTCACATTCGCTCCGCTCTGTATCTCGAAGGGCACTTATCTTTTCATCATGTTTTATCACTTGTCGTCATATCACAAAGTTTCTATGATATTTTAGCTTTCATTCAATAAAGAGTTTGTCTTGCTCAAACAGGGATACAAATAAACCAGGATTAGGGATAAGTTTCTTTCTCATTTATGTTGTATTGCACCTTTTTCACCATCATGTGAGGCACAATGAACATATGTATCTGTCTGCACTTTTAACTTTGAGGACATTTTGGATTATTTATCATCATTCTTTGAAGACACACATTTGTCTAACTTTTTGCCAAACCAATGTCCTACCTGTCCCAAGGTGCTGTGACATTAACACCATCATCTCCTCCCGTCAGGGCAATAGTCCACAAGGTGACAATGGTTGCCACGGAGACCAGGGCTAAGACCACAAACAGAATGCACAGCTTGCTGACTCTGCAGCTTTTCCCCATGGTTGAATAAACAGCACAGAAGTCCGACTGATGTATTTAAATCGAATCACTAAGAGGAAATTAGTTGACTAAAACTACTAATTCACAATTTAGTGCCACTTAAATTACTGCTTTATTGTAAATGGTAAAGGTTCTGATTAAAACTAAGTACATCTGGTTCTCTGAGTCTCAGATTGCATGCAGAATGACAAACAGAAGATTATGCCAGCATTTAACTGCTGACAACTCTCTCTCTCTCTCTCTCTCTCTCTCTCTCTCTCTCTCTCTCTCTCTCTCTCTCTCTCGCTCTCTCGCTCTCTCTCTTAACCTCCTCTCACCATTTGACACCAATGGATGATATATTAGGACAGAACAGCTCTCATGGGAATGGTGTAAAGTGGAAACTGTTGATAACCATCTGCTCAGAAGTGAGTGATAAGAGTGAGGAACTAGCTATAATAATGTTTTAGTGGATGTTAAATATCAGTCATAAAAAAAGGCATGTCCGCTAAGAATTCACACGTGTATGACATTAAGATTCCAAATAGATGTTTTCTTTCTTTTCATTCTAGGTCAGGGGTCACTAACAGGCGGACCGCAGTCAAAGTCCGGACCCAGACGCCGACCTATAGGTAGTGCGCAAACACGTGACAAAGCTGTGTGACGTATGCGTGCGACGCCATTTTGGTTGGAAAACAAAATCAACAAAGCGAACAACTCTCCAGAGTATGTATGAGATGCCCCTCCACTGTCTAAAATACATTATCGCCGGTGATAAAGCATATCTTCACTAATGATTGAAAATTAAGTATTATCTCTGGTTCCGTTCTCTGGGAAAATGTTAACGTAAGCCGTCAACTGCGCTTGATAACTTCAGAGAGTTGCTAGGAGCGGCAAAATGTAGGGGCGTGAACGTACCAGGAAGTCTTACAATATATTATTATAGTGATAGTAATATTATAGTGGCACTATAATAATAAACTTTACGTTTTTTTCCCTGGATTCTGTCAATCCAGATGAATCTATCCATATAAGCCACGATCAATTTCCCACCAGTTTGAATTGAGTCCAAATTTGTTTTTGGCTACTTCTACAAATTACAAATACAAATTTTGAGCAATTGACACCAAATGTTGTACAAAACAGCTCTGGACCAAGGCACTAGTCTAACTATAAAGCAAGGAATTTCTCTTTGTCTTTATGTATGCATGTCCTTTGCATATCTCTAATTGTCCAACCGATATAATTCACACTGTGGTCCCAAGGACGTGCAGTGTTGAAGTTGGTGTAGTTTGGACAATGTAACATTTATAATAATAAACTATTATTAAAGTGAATATCGCTCTGTGCAGCTGTGGGGTCAGTCATTGTAATGGTAAGCACTTTTGTATTTATGTTGCCATGACAGGAATTCGCATGGCGCTAACTGTGATGCCATATTGATATAATTACTTTTGTTTCCTAAACCTAACAAACTTGTTTCCTGTGAACACGAAAGTTCATTTTGAAAAGACAGAATATGCAAGTTACGAGTGAACACTGACATGTGCAAAACTTATACTGGAGTGTAGAGCGTCAAAGTTTAACCAATCTGCCGTATTTGATGAGTTGGAGTGAGAAGTTTTGGAATATAATATATATGATAATATAAGCGGAACAATAATGACTGGATACAGGACCCAACTACATTCAGACAAACAGCACAACAGTAAATTTTTAACAAATGTGTTTATTCTTCTTTCCAGAATAGAGTACAATTATTGCCTTCAAATATCTAAATATATCTATAAGATGGAAATAATTTCCAGTAAGGTTTTTTAAAGTTGTACTTTTTCATGTACAGCAATATCCAGTGCACATAGAAATGTTAAGCAAAGGTGCACGTATTTACATATATTCAGTTTACAATTTATTTTCTGTGCAATATCTGTAAAACTAATGAAAATGTTTGATGTTTTATGTATGACCACAACAATATTTGCTATATGGACCTTAACATATAGAAGAACACGGATTTAAGGGATTCCCTTCTTTTATTAAATCAAAGGTCACAAATCACAATAAAACCAATAGTTCAGGCTGGCTTATGATGCTCATAGCAGACAGCAGTCATAACTAGAAAGAAAATAAAGCTTTTGCAGTTTCTGAACAAAAAATAAATGAATATCTTTAATAACTATAACTGTTTTTGTATTATCACTATATAATTATCCTGATATTAAAAGAAAACACAATTTTTGACATGTCAAAATACAAAACAAGAGAAGGCTTGAACAAAATGATAATTCATACACTTTTTTCATAAAATTGTAATATTGTTATTTCAGGAATACAAGTAGATACAATTTTAATACTAGCAGTTAAAAGTGCTCTCTGGCCCTTTGTCTAAATTAAAGTATCAACATTTCATTTGTAATTTGTAGTTCTACTTTCAAGGATTGTGGACCATACAAACTACCTAGAGCAGAGCTAGAGTAAATATGTTGTGTGAAATCTCTTCATCCAAGAACAATTAATTGTTCTAAAACAACAAGGCCTCGTTAGGTTTTGCTTCAGTCTTGAACCAATCCATCACATTCTGCTTGTTCTCTGTGATCCATTTAATGTTGCTGATGGTTCTCTCAATGGACTGATCCAATGCCAGGGTCCCAGAGCCAAAACCGACCTCAGAGTTATCTGTCTTAAACTGCTTTAGCTGTCACAACAAACAAAACATAATGTTAGAGGATCATCAAAAAGTGCAGTTGTTTGTCATCCTAAAATGCAGATACAGTAAGACAAGAGGCAATTGACTTTAAGGCCAGTGTGATAAGAGACAGCATTTTCCGTACTTGAGACATGACTTGATTTAGGGACAGTACGAAAATATTTTATTATAATAATCAATCCAAAATAGATGTTTTCTTTATCTATGTAATCTGGGACCCCTGCACACTTGAGGTTTTCCTGAACATTAACCTGCGCAGGGCACAGGCACTCGCTGTCGCTTATGTGTGGCTTGAGCCCCGTTAATATTTTAGCCCCATCTCGGACTCCAAATTGTAAACCTTCATATGAATTAGATGTGATGTTGTTGCCTAAGTCTGACTGTCTATGGTAATAATCATACTATAATGACAGATGTCTGTGTGTGTGTGTGTGTGTGTGTGTGTGTGTGTGTGTGTGTGTGTGTGTGTGTGTGTGTGTGTGTGTGTGTGTGTGTGTGTGTGTGTATATGTGTGTGTATCTGAATTTCAATTTTCTCGCCAACCCTTGGACCGATGTACTTCACGCTTGGCTAGTTTGCATTCTCGTCCATCTCGAAAGGGTGGTCTCGGTGGTCAAGTGAACTCCAGAGCAGTTCATTTCTTGTGTGAACACCATTTCGAGCCAATCACAGAAATCGTACACTTCATGTGTCTTTTCATTGGTTAAACAAACGTTTACTTTTCCTGTTTAGGTGACTGGTGAACTAGTAGCCCATTTCCCCAAAACAAGACACTAATTAGCTAACTATCGCACCCTGTGGTCCCCCAGGCTCACTCCTAACCGCTAGGAGACTAGTTAGCCGATAGGAAAGCAGTCTGCAGCTCCGTAGTCTCCTTGTGTCAGGAAGTGAGACAGAGTGGCCATTGAGACCCAGCACAGCCAGTGGCCACCGGCCCACTTTTCGGCTCATTCTCTGTAACCCATGTAGCCTGAATTAGCAAGCTAGCTAGCTAACAAGCCCAACGCTAAATAAGTAAAATGTAACAATTTTGCTTCATCCACAGCACATCACACAGGACGAGGAGCCAACTGTGTGATCAGTAATCAAAGGCTATTTCCACCACATGACATTTGTTTAGAATTTCTGATCTGCCTTTGTGAATGTAACCTGAACCAGTTGGGAAATTTAAACAATTTTTTTTTAACAGTGGTTTCAATTCAGGAACTGGACCTTTAGGTGTGAATAAACATTGTTGACAAAATGGTCTTGAAAATCTAACCTGTTGAAGCTCGAATTCAGTGGAAAAGCGCTTGGTGACTCCATTGATAAGGTTTGAGAAAGAGAATGATCCACCACCATACCTGTGAATGAAAACAAATTTAAGACATAACCGATAATCAGGTCAATTGGTAAAACAAATTTATCTACATTGAGTTCACTTTTCAAAACTATTCAGAGAGGTTTTTTTTGGTTTCCAAAATGCACTATGGCAACCTTAATACACTTAATTACACATCTCAACTCTTATAGGCCTCCCTGAATACTAACAAACAAAAAGTTCCCGACAGTAACACTTAAGTATTACAATAACATTACAATATGTATCACTATTGTTTTACAACAAAAGGTTGGACACTTCTCTATTGCATATATTTTTACTACCTTACAGTATACATTTCAATTTATTATCAGAATACTTTCTAAAATGTGTATCGTGTCCCAAGACGTACTGTTTCACATAAAGACATAAATACAAAACACAAAATTTTACCAAACAACGATACCTAAAAAAAAAAGAATACCACGAACATATACAATATTACATCAGACATTGCAAAAAGTGGATGCAGTACAATCAATCAATTGTTCCCTTTTATAGTCAGTGTCAACCCAGGTACACTGAGGCCTACTTAGAAGCCAAACTGATTAGTAGTTTGACAGACTGAGGAACAAAATAATACTTTAACTGTTGATTCAGCCTGTGGGACTCTGCAGGACTCTAATTCTTCTGATCTTTTGTGTGATGGCATAAACTGGAATTCTTCAAATAATATGCGAAAAAATGCTGCTTTTGGGATGGGATTTTTTTTTTAAACCCCATTTTTGCATTGAGTTATTCCAAGTGCACAAAGTATTTCCAGTAAATAAAGGAATATATATCATATATCTACTCAAACAGCTGCCTAATAACTTTACCTTGATTCGTCATGTTGTGAGTACAGTTAAAATCAAGCGTCATTGAAACATTTGATTATACAATTGTTATAACCAAAAATAATGTGTTGTTGCACTAGTTATGTTTGTCAAAATGCACACAAATTGTAATAATACTGAAACATCAAACTACCAGCTTAATTCAGCTGTAGTGAAACTACATTCAGCACCTGTGTTATGCTCTGACAAGGGGAGGCCTGCATGATTTAATGATTAATGATTTAGTCAAGACCAAAGGTCATCTGAGGCATAATTTAAATAACACTGAGCATGCTCGGTCAATAAAATATGTTACTGATAATAGGTGAAACTACCTATCTATGCGATTATGACAATGGATATATTATTATGCGACTGTGCATTGTTCAGCATGTGAAAATCATAGGTCAAAGAGACGTGTTACCTAACAAACCATATATCTATAACAACATTTATAACAACCTTTTACTCAGAACTCTTCTGCCCATTTCAGCGCCTTTGAAGTTATTATGCTAAGCAGACTTGGTTACTTTTTAAAAACGGAGTTATAGACTATACATCTGTTGCCTTTTCTCATGTTTCTTAAGGATGCAGTGATGTCAGAAACTAAAAAGTATTGTGTTGTACTCACCCCTTGAAAATGAATTCCCATCGAGCCCTGACAAAGTCCCACGCCAGAGAGTGACCAACCACATTGTTGGCAATGTAGACAATGGTGGAGGTGGCATCCTGCTTTCGGATCATGTTTGGATCCAGAGTGTACTCCAGGTACCTGAAATGGTACAAGCAAAACAGTGAGTATACTCTAGTGTATGTGTGTACTGGTCAGTAGGCTAATTGTCAGTTATTCACAGTTGTACACTATATAACAGGATCAACAAGACAGTCTGTGAGCAGACCTGTTGAGCAGCCAGGGTTGCTTGGTGCAGGCCAGAGCAGAGCGCAGTTTGTCTGCTTCAATAGCAATGGTGGCGTTCACAAACTTTGACCAAGCAAACTCCCATTCTTCAAAGCCCCCTGTTGCAATGGCATTACAGTATACAGTGGAACGCAGGTTGGGGTGGATCCTGAAGCAAGATGACACTTTAAAGTTCAATACACCATAGATAGGTAATGGATTTAAAATACAACAGAAAGATAATGAGTTAAACGTTGGGATTATATACACTCACTGGTTTTTATTAGTTGTTATCCATTGATTGAACCACAGTTTGGTCAGATGTTGGCATTCCTCAAGGCCTGTCCTGCAAGCCAGGCTGATAGCATTAACCTGATTGTACCTGGAGGAAGACAAAACAGGAAGTAGAATGAGTAACAGGAACCCAGAAAGGAGAAATATACCATGTGCAGTTAAGTATAAAGACCAAGATTAACAGTATTTGGTCAAATACAGTATATTCTAAAATATGGTTTTCTCTTGAGAAGGATAATGTGAGAAGAAGCTGTTTGGCTTGGTCTCTTTACATTTAGCATTACTTAATAATAAAAGTTGCTCAACAAATGTTGTATGGTGGGCAGTTTAAATGCACCATATATAACAGTAATATAATGGATTATGTGCTTTACGGCAATAGGTATGACCGGACTGTAAAGTGTGGTCACCTCTATGGTGCTATTTATGGCTTTTTTAGATAATTTATGTTGACATGGACTACTAAAAGCAAACACTAGCCAGCAGTAATGCTAGCTGCTGTAAGATAGCAAGTTCATAGAATATGTTTACAGCTAAACAGTGATGGCCAAACCACAGCTCTTACATTAGTACCTTATTTCAATAGCTTGTTAACTTGTGAAATAAAACATTCTAATGACACATTTAAATGAGAAATTCTGGGTTTTCAAAGTACAGCACTGTACCTCTTTCAGGTAATTTACAACACCCAGCACATTTCCTTATACAGTGTAACAATGAACCTGTTGATGATCTCAAGGGTAGACTTTACCATTAGGCAAGGTATCTACTGCATTACAAATAATGTAGTTCAGGTCTTATTCCGTTTTTTTTCATATGAATTGTATGCTAACATTTGTTTTACACGAAGGTTTAAACATAATCTCGGTAAATTTTGCATTAGAACACAGGGAGAGGTGTAACCAATTGTTGAGACAATTAACTGTACATAAAGTGTTACACTGTTCTTCGATGTTTAACTCTAGTTGCAGGTGTCATATTGTGTTATTCCCTCTCCAGAACAGTAAATGCCCAAGCATTTCTCTTTACTCACTGGTCCATGTGTCCATCAGGTACTTTGTTCCAGTTGTCAGTCATATTCTCATAGTATTCAAAGAGAGGGATGACCTGTTTCCTCAGGTAGTTCTAAAAACAAGCAAGAGTCTTGATCAAGGTCATTTGATAATTTCATGAAGATTAGAATCGTAGATGTACCTATTTGTGTTTTGACTCTTGATCTTTATGTTGATATGTTTATCTTAAAGAAAGCACACCTGCATGGGACCATAAACCTCGCTGCGGTCAAACATGAGGTAGAAGAAGTCCATGTTGGTCAGAGCTGACTCCCAGGGCATATAGTCTCTCTCCTTGTTCAAGTACTTGGTGATTTTTAGGGCCAGTACTGTAGGGATGATCTTTGCTCTTTGGGGTTACAAGATTGTGAAAATCAATATATCCAAAATGAAATACATAATAAAGCATTTATCAACAGGCTATAAAGTGTTCTCAGGTTTTCTCTTCAATACATTACCAAAATAGTTGTGTACTTTCATACATTTACTTTAAGTAATGAGTGAAAATATGTAGCAGCATCTGTGTCATGCTAGCAGTGCTGAATAATAGTAATATAATTGTAAGCCATTTTTTTCTCTTAAACATTCTTTAATGTATTGATGTTGCTGCATAGACCATGTTTAAAAGTATTTTGGCTTAATTTAAAAGGGATTTGTTCTACATCTCAGTAATCCAGACGATTAAATAATAATTTTCATTACTAACACCATCTATATGATACTGTATTATCAGAACTTACCTGGCCAGGTTGAATGCATCATCCACCAACTGAGCTCTGTTTATCACTGGAATACTCTTGAAAAAAAGAGCAATATTCCTGTCACTACAACAACTCAGATCAAGAAGCATGTTCATAATTAATAAGTAAAGCAGAGACCAGGCATTATTCTAAGTTGCCCTTAAATATACCAGATGATTGGTCTTCAGTGCATTTAGGAGTCTGTCCCAGTTGTCTTGGTCATAGTTGACTCTGTAGTAACCCACAACGTCAAGGTTGGCCAGTACCCAATCAGCCCCTGATGTCTTCATTTCATCAAATGTGGCTACAGAAGAAAGGGAGGTTGGAGTTATCATCATGCAGAAAACCAAAAATGTAAGATACTTAATTATTATTATTACTTATTTTATTCTGACATTGTTTACAATTTCTTTAGTCTGGGGGTTATTTTCTGACTGATAACTCTCAGTGGATGTCTGTACATCATCTGAAGCTAAACCTCAACAAGACTGAGTCGCTCTCCCCCATTTCCTGTCCACGATATCTCTATTACCATTGAGAACTCTGGTGTCATCAGCTCAGTCTGCAAGCAACCCGGGTTTGACACTGGATGACTTGCTGTACTTCATTGCAAACATTGCTGCGGCCTTCTACTTCATAATCAAGAGGCGGGCCTTGTAAAAACTGTTTCCCTATCTCTGATTGATATCTCTTCCAGACTTATGCATATTTATGACTTCATGCTCAAGGACCTCTTATGGTTGCGCGATTCATATATTTTATTGACTGTTGACTGTCAAGTGCAGCAAGAGAAAAACAACTTCCTCGTTTTGGAATCTTGTTCTCGCTAGAAAACAGTCATGAATGATCACTAGGCCTACCCATTAATTTTTCTAGGGTGTTTTTCTCTCATCTTCTGTACGCGTGTAGGGTTTGTTATTCTTGTTAGGCTTCGGTATTTGTAATACCCTCTGTTGCTTAGTTTAATGTTTCTACTAAATATGTTATCTCTACTTACTGTCAGTCAGAAGTCATTTCAGCACAAAATCACCATGTTATTGTTGGTGTCTGTACATCCTACCTGATTTATCTTTCAGCCATACGATTGGATTCTGGATGCCTCCAATGTTCATCGACTTTATTGGAATAATCCATTCATATCTGTAGGATAAACAACTGCAATATTACATCTACATATAGTTTAGTCTTTGTTGCTTTGTTTGCCTGTCATGAAATGTAATATCTTTATTCAGGACCTTGTTTTTCTATTTGATAGCACGTCTCCTTCATTTCACGTTCAGATTTTGTAATGCTTTCCCTCAAAACCATGCCCTCACACTCACAGAGCCCCATGTTAGTGCTTAGATTTGCTCTTCTTCTCAAACTGCATGCCTGCACTCAGATATATTGTTGCTTGCACAGATTTCCTGCGCTCCAGCTTCAGCCTTTCTCCTCTGCTCTTGGAAATGTTGTGCAATAACCCTGTCAAAATTACCCAACTAATAGAATGCCAGGTGTAGTGTTGACCAATGAAATGATCCCTACTTCGTTGTGGGTGCATTTGCTTAACTTTTAGAGTGTCTGAGACAGGCAGTTACTCTTTAACGAGGTTCGTTCAGACTTTTGGAAATAAATTACAGTTAATATACTTATATCAACGCCCATACTTTTTCTTTTACTATAATAGTAGATAGTAGATAGATAGAAGTAGATATTATATTATCCTACAGGGGAACAAACAGTGTTGTCAGTGGAGAAAGTTAGTTAGCATTGTATCTACTAGTGAGAATTGGTTAGTTATAGGGAGTGACGGCAGTCAGTGCAACATGAGCGCTTTTGGGTAGTTTACGAGTGCAGCAGCTTACTATTACAAAAGTCAACAAGAATACCACTGACAATCAATAACGTTATACACCACGGCACACAGTCCTCACTCACTATTGGAAAAACAAAGCGGAGTGCTACAGAGCTAATGTTAACTGTGCATCATGTAGTTCAGTAAATTCAGTTTACGCTTGGAAGGCACGTCATCCTAGCCAGTGTACGGCAAAATAAAAAAGTTATTTCCAGTGTAGCTATTAAAGTAGAATAAAAAGTATGGGCGCTGATACATGTATATTATTTCATTTTATTTAAATGACATTAATTACACATAATGAAGCTTTGGAGGTGGAAGGCTGAAACCTGGTTAGAGAGTAACTGCCCGTATCATTTCATTGGTCAACACTACACTTGGCATTCTATTGGTTGAGGAATTTTGAAAGTGTTATTGCACAAAACATCCAAGAGCAGAGGAGAAAACTGAGAGCAGATGTTTCATGTGCGCAGAGAAGCAGCCTGAGTGTGAGGAGAAGGGCTGAAGCTGGAGCGCAGGAAATCTGTGCAAGCAACAATATGTCTATGCGAGGCAGAGGGCATGGTTTTTGGGGAAAGCATTACAAAATCTGAATGTAAAATCAAGGATGCATGCTCTCAAATGGAAAAACACGCTCTTTAATAAAGATAGTAAAAAAGCTCCATAAGGCTATATCACTTCTATCATAATGACATTAAAATGAAAAAGAAGTATAAATAAATGAGTGGGAAAAAAGTATTAGTAGCATAATCTTTTGTGATAATACTAGAATTTAAAGTAGTATTGAAGACAGTAATATAAAAGCAGTGGTATTGCTAGTGTAGTAGTATAAGCAGGAGTAGCAGCAAAATAGATAATAGTAAAATGAGTTGTAATACTGTCGACATAGTGGAATTGAAGGGGAATAAAGAAAGGCAGTGTACATACTTGAAAGGAGATTCAACAGTGACTTTAGATTCTGGATCCAAGAGAAAGTGTTTCTGGGATACGTTCCCAGTCTTGGTATTTATGGTAACCACAGGAAAGCCCATCTGCAGCACCCACGTGTTCATGATGTTATGGACAGTGTCATTAAGTTCAGTTCCATTAGCATCAACAGCCTGTGAAAGAAGACAAACAAGAACAAAATTATGTAATTGTACTATATTTTGATTAATATTAGCTGAATCGTTAAAGAGTCTATGGAAAGGTACATGCCATCTGCAGATGATCCCATAGGTCTGTATAGCCTGCGTTCCCAAACGCAAAGTCAGTCAGGTAGGTCTGCAGGGTGGACGGAGAAAACAAAGAGATGAATTACTTATTTTGCTTTGGAGGTGTTTCTGCTTCAATAGGCGTAGGTTTTAGGGAGGACGCAGGGGACCTGTCCCCCTCAATATTTAGAACACGTTGTCCCCCCAAGGAAAACCTTTTTTTTTATTTTTTTTTTATATAATGGAATAAGTTGCTTTGAGTGATATGTACAGTATATGTTTTAGCATTCCCTCGCAGTCCATGTGGAGGCCCATTGATTCAATACCTCAATGGTCCAAAAAATGTCAGTTTGGACCAGAAGCCCATATAAGCCCTTAACCCGAAAACAAACACCCATTGCTCCGAAAATACACACTATTTTACAATGGTGAAGGCATGACCTACCCTACTCTGCCACTGTTTGGTTGGGTTGGTTATGTTTAGGCATGAGGAGTGAGATTGGTTTGGATGAGGGTAAGAATATCATGGTAAGTCAATCAGAGGCAGAGTAAGGCGGGTCTTGCCTAGAAGTAGAATAGTAGTAGATAGTAGTAGTAGAGTAGCAGTAGAATTTGTTTTCGGGGTAACAGGGTGTCAGACCTTTGGATTTTCTTTACTATTTGGGTTTCGGAACAATTGGCCTTTCGAACAATGGCATGGCACCCAGTCCATAGGCTGCTGAAGCCTGCAGTTATTTTGACTTTCCTATGACCTGTAGCTCTGTGTCAACATCTCTGCATCCCCCTCTCTTATGGACCCCTTTGCTCCTTTGCTTGTTTGGGAATGTTTCCCTACTCCAGGATACTTCCAACTGAAAAGCATACAATAAGAATAAGCCACAAAATGGTGATCATTTTGATCATAATTGTTCAGTTACTTCAGTTTTCCACCTCCATTGAAGAGCGGTGCACAGTTGCTTCCCTAAACTTTGTCTCATCCAGAGAATTTGAATCAGAATCTGTTTTATTGTAGTATGTAGGTATATTGTTTATAAGTAGGGTTTCACATAAAAGGAATTTGCTTTGGTGAATTTGTGTATAACAATAACATAGTAAGAGAAATTAAACTAAATAAATATTAAAAATAAAAGCAAGTTTGCAAAAAATGAGACAACATTAATATATAGAATACTGTTTTAGAAGTGGTATTTTTGTGCAGAAATGGGCAAAGTTTCACAGTACGTAGCAGAAGGGAGTCCAAAACCGGTTTCTGTGTCTGTCAGATGGTCTGAATGAGATACTTCAAAATTAGCAGAGCATATATTGTCATTAAATTACAACTTTTTCTTGTAATTTAACCACTTTTCTAAAAATATTACATAAAATATACATATAAATATTCAAGGATTCTTAGTGAACACAGACATGTGGGATATATTTTGAATGTGCAGAGATCAGATATAAGCATGAGCAGAAATCTTTCTTAAACACTTATTAAAGTCAAGGGGTTTATAGATGAATTCATCATTGACGTAAACAGTTGCCACGTGTACATTTAAGCTCTCAAACAAAACACCCACACAGAAAAGAGGAGTGCATATTACATTTCCGATATCTGTGTTGACTGCATGGATTCACATATTTGAAAGCACTACAGAATTCCTGAGAGCCTTACTGCATTATATTCCATGATATTTTGAATTTTCCCCTGTCACCAGCATCCAGCACCAGCACCTAAATAAAGACATTTCCACTAAAAGTGGCAATTCAACAGAATGAAGTGTTTGACCTCAAAATGTATTTACTTATTTCTGTTGAGCCGGCTGACTGATTGAGGTGATGTACTCATTCCACCTTTGAAGAAAATCATGATTGCAGTGCTGGTTGGAATTCTATTATAACTTACCTTTTCAGATATTTTACAGGTTTCACATGCAGTCTTTCATGTTACTAATAGAGAATTAATTTGACATTTGTCAAGGATCCTTAATGCAAGATTGTTTCATTGTGTCAAATAAAAGGGGACTTAGCTTCACAGTATTTTTTCAGGGTAATATTGTATTGTATGTCTCCATGAAGCCCTTACCTTGAGTCCGATTGTGAAGACTTCTTCAGTTAGGAAGTCCGACAACATCCTCAGAACAGACGCTCCCTGAGAATGTACAAACAAAAGTGAATTTTTCTTCAAGATCAGTCTGTGTTTAGGGGACATTATGGCAAAAAATCTATTACATATTTGAAAGAAAATAGATAATAGATTTCAATGGAAGAGAAATCTAATACATAAACTGGGTGGATCTGAGATGGGCAAAGTGTTCTGCTGCTGTTCAGTGTATGAGGTTACCTTGCTGTATGAGATAGCATCAAACAGCTCACTGATTTGTGCTGGTTTCTGGATGTCCTCTTCTTTAGAGGACAGAGGGTGAGAAGAAACCAGGGCATCGACGGCAAACACCCTGTGGACGTCACTGAGCACGATGAGGTCTTTCTATTATGAGACGAATAAGATGGTAAAAAAACCTCTATGTCACTATCATCCTACATTACTCTCATTATCGAGGCCATGCGGTAAATATCCTTACCACATTCCAATTGGGTTCAGCCTTGTTTGCTCCTAGGTACTCAACATAGGATGCAAACCCTTCATTCAGCCACAAGTCATTCCACCACCTCAGGGTAACCAGATTACCAAACCACTAAAGGGACAGCACAGAGAAAAGGTCTGAATGTAATGCCAAAAATATATATTTTGCTCCATAGGGGCTCGCAGAATATGGTGTAGCCAGTTTCATTAATAGTCTGTGTAAATTATGTGTTCAATATAGACTGCCTGTTATAGCATTTGAATTCAAATGTATAAGCAAGGGTAGCCTACTTTTCAATAAAAAATATATTATAAATATATATGCCTTGATGATGTTATCGTTTATATAGCCTGGCTATCAATTGTTTTTAAGTTCAATAAACCAAGATAATGTTTGACCAGAATTTCTTCTATTTTTCCGGGACATTGAAATTCCTTTATAACTATACCTTTTCAGATACTTAGAGTTATCAGATGTTATCTGCCATGTTACTAATAGAGGATTAATTTGCCAAGAACATGTGTACTCAAACCCTGTCAAGGATCCGCTATGCAAGAATCAGACATTGTGAAGAGATGCAGTTTGCCGTGTTAAAACCTAACCATGTGAGCCAGTTCATGAGCGATAATGGTAGCAATCCTCTGCTTGTTGGAGTTGGAGGAGTACACTTCATCGTAGAGCAGTGCTGTCTCTCTGTATGTGATCAGACCCCAGTTCTCCATGGCTCCAGCATTAAAGTCTGGTAGAGCTATCTGATCTGCATTAGGAAAGATATTATTTGTGGTTGATTACCTGTGGTGATACTATTGCTTATAAATTGACCAAGTAAATTCTAACTGCACTAGTGTTAAAACATGTGATCTGGAGGGAGGATTGCATAGAATTAGAAATGTGAAACAATTTAACAAAATCAGGGAATGTACTGAATGATCTGGCCAACAAAGAGTGGATGACGACGGATTACAGCTGTCATGAAACACTGTATAACAATTAAGCTATCATCTGTTAATAATTGATACTGTTCCCAAAGCCCTGTCATAAAATAATAAAACAGAAAGACACAAGCATCCCTGTGATGAACAGATAAGTCTTGCATCAATAAACAAGAGAACAAAGGACAAGCATTATTTCTTTTATATGGTGTTCAGAATAACTGGCACATCTGTTTTATTGGAAGTGGCAGCCAATGGCTTTTATTGGGGTTGACCATAAAAATGCACATAATGGCAACATGAGTGCAAGAACTACATACCACTGAGGGAAATGAAACAGTTCAATCGGAATTGGATTATATGTCATATCAACGTATATCTCAGTAGGTGTATTGTACGTACTTAATGCACGTGGAGCAGAAAAATAAAAGTATTCAGGCAACAAATGTGATAGCATACATTTAACAAAAATACATGCAAAAAGGAATATATGAAAATAAAGCATTGCGTCAGACCATCATGTGCGGTGGACTTACCAGACTTTGGTAGAGGGTATTTGTAACTGTAATAGTTCTCAAAGAACTTAAGGATTGGTCCAGTTTTGTTAAGGGCATACAGTCCTTGCCCACCAGCAATAGCAGGCTTTCTGGCGAAGATGCGGATCTAAACAATAAAGTATTATAACAATAAACAATAAAGTACATTTTATCTTATCCTAAACATCACATAAGACACAATAGAACATATTACACAGTCTCAATAGGCAATTGCTGATAACTTGAATATCATTGTCAGAAATCTCTGTCATTGTCTTTTTTTTTACATTTGACAACAGAGTCACACATTTTCAAATCCCACACTAACGAGCATTCGTTATGACATCATCCATTTGTGCCTCTCTCCAAACCATACTCATTCATTACAATGACATCACTTGGATGAGTACACAATTTAACTTTTTGTCTTACATTACATTACAGGTCATTCAGCAGACGCTCTTATCCAGCTTTTTTCCAGTTTCATCATAAATCTGCTACAGTAGTAGTATCTGGACTTTTAGCTTTTTTGGAAACAAATACTCTAAAGCAGTGGTCCCCAACCACCGGTCCGGTGAAAGGTTTTATTTTGAAAAATCACCGGATACATCTGTCTGTGCGTCTGTGTCTCTTGACACATGTCAAGACGCTCGTCTGTCACGTGATACTTTACTTAAAAAATTAAGCCCACAAGCAACAATGAGAGGAAAACAAACGTCTTTTGGAAAAGGGAAAAGACCCAATGAGGAGACATTTAAAAGACAATATCAGGAGTCCTACTTAAAATACGTGTTTGTAGCTACAAGTGATTCTCATGCGCCGCTCTGCATAATATACAGGCTTGCACATATACAGGCCCCCCCGGTCCGCGAACATATTATTTTACATGAAACCGGTCCGTGGCATAAAAAAGGTTGGGGACCGCTGCTCTCAAGGGTTAACCAGTCTAGAAAAAATAAGTATGGTGTAGATCAAAGACTGTATATTACAGTGGCTGCCGAGTATCCGGCCACAACTCTTGCTTTGGGCGTACAGGGATTGGATGGCCCTCAGAAGTGACCCCCTCACCTCATACTCCCGCAGCACCTCCCACAGTATCACCCGGGGGACCCGGTCATACGCCTTCTCCAGATCCACAAAACACATGTAGACCGGATGGGCGTACTCCCAGACCCCCTCCAGGATCCTTGCGAGAGTGAAGAGTTGGTCCGTTGTTCCACGACCAGGACGGAATCCGTATTGTTCCTCTTCAATCAGAGGTTCGACTACCGGCCGAACCCTCCTTTCCAGTACCTTGGAGTAGACTTTACCAGGGAGGCTGAGAAGTGTGATACCCCTGTAGTTGGCACACACTCTCTGGTCCCCCTTTTTAAATAGGGTAACCACCACCCCGGTCTGCCACCCACTAGGCACTGTCCGAGACTTCCACGCAATGTTGACGAGGCGTGTCAACCAAGACAGCCCCTCAACACCCAAAGCCTTCAGCATTTCTGCACGGATCTCAACAACTCCTGCGGCTTTGCCAAAATCAAATCAAATCAAATCAAATTTATTTGTATAGCCCAATATCACAAATTATACATTTGTCTCAGTGTGCTTTACAGACTGTACAGGTTACGACACCCTCTGTCCTTAGACCCTCGCATCGCATAAGGAAAAACTTCCTAAAAGAAACCCCACTCCCCACTGTGGAGTTGTTTGACTACCTCAGTGACTTCCGTCAGGGAAATTGACGATGATCCCCATCAGCTTCCAGCTCTGCCTCTACCATAAAGGTAGGGTTAGTCGGATGAGATAATATAAGGTAATTGTTGAATAATTTTGGACCTATAGTCCTATAGCTGGACCAGGTTACATAACTATTCTTAGTATACATATGTTAATATGGTCAAACCTCTGTCTCTGTACATATTAGGCCTTTCTGATGGCAAAGCGCATACAAATAGTCTCTCGGTCAAATGCCAACCTGCAGAATGCCCCTCTCAGATCAGACTGCTCTCACAAGAATCTATAGCTCACCCTGGTTGACTCCCTGGACCCAACACCACAGATGCAAGATAAGAGTTCAGATGGGCCCAGTGTATTCAGATTGCCGAGGTCAAGGAGATGCTATGGCTGTTCGGCAGAATGGATGGTGGCAGACAATGTGACTGCATCTCTGTATTCACTTGTACTGTTATCTATTCTCCTTGATCAAGATCTAATAAACATTCATAGTAAGACATCACTTCGGTCTCCATCAGCTGCTTTGGTTTCCAGTACTCTGCTCATTAAGAATTTTAATTTAAATTGAACAGCAATAAAAGCGAACTCTCCTCATTTCCTCCAAATCCACCCTCAGCAAAATCACCAACCTGTCACTCACAATTGATGGCACCACTGTTTCCCCCTCCACTCAGGCGATGTACCTTGATCCTTGACCCCGTCCTCTTCTTTGAGCCTCACATCCGCCAAATTGTCAAAGCCTCCGTATGAGGACTGAACTGAGGCAGTGTAACGGACATAACATTACAGATGAAGTTTCACATTCAAAGATCATGGCCTTTCGAGATAGAGGATATGTTATATATGGGCAATTTATTGATTTTACGCCCCTAATCTTTTGCTGCCATCTTGGATTACAGGTTAAATACTGCCCAGATCTGAAATTAAATGATATAATTGCCCACCCCTTAAAACCATGGACTAGAACCAATAATTATGTTTCTATCACAATTATTGAAGAAGTTATTGCTGTTTTAGTGATTTTGAAGCCCGGCGGCGGCCATCTTAGAAATGACCCCGTTTTAACCCATTTCCGGAGGTCTGATAGATAGAATTGGTAGACTTTTTTCTGTTGATAAGTATATCCAGTAGGAATGAAAACCACTGAGAAACCTTTTGTTGCAATTTGTGTTGGGTCAGGTGGTATATCGACCTGTCTAATAGTGATATTTGTGTTTCTGTATAACAGCACCGCCAGCAGCGCACCTGTAACCACTAAGGCAGAGAGAGGTTCTGCACCACGGGGGAAGGCAATAGTCTTTCAAATCAAATGACAATAAATTCAGATGAAGTTCTGTTTAGAAGTTGATGAGGGAAAAGATGTCACACACACATACACACACACACACACACACACACACACACTCACACACACCCTCAGGTGTGTTATTTTGTGAATGAAAACATACAGAGATGTCTCATGGTGGCCGTTAGCACACGTAGCCATACTGTTGTCTGGATTTTGATGCGCGTCTGCAGCCACTGTAGTACATGATCCATTCAGTAAAAATGAAAGTAAAAGTGGCTAAACTAAGAGGCTTATGTATATATTTGTGTGAAGTTATTGACACACTGAACAGTATTGCATTTAGCCTCCATAAAGCAACTGTAGTTTGAGGAAGTGTCAGCTCAAAACAAAACACTATTAATTTAGCTTCTACTTCTAGGTACATCTTAACTTGAGAACACCTAAACACTAAATGTATTAAGTAACATTTGTCCTCAGTGATGGAATTGTCAGTTCTCTATATAGAATGGCACACAACACCTGTCTATACCATGTGTAGGATTTGAAAATTCCTATGACTCTAATGCCCCCCAGTAGAAGTATCAAAAAAGACACCTTGGCAGAATGCACACCTATAGGTTTCATGGAAATGCAAAACAAGCTGCACTTGT